>NW_006159569.1:1853529-1901382 GCF_000334495.1 Tupaia belangeri chinensis
CTCAAGTATGATTGGAGTCAAAACGATAATAAAAGTATATTTATGACTGACTGTGTTGGTATAAAGACAGTAATAGTCAAGCTGTATTTACTCATTCTGATTTCTTAATTTTAAGATCAATTAAAATAGTTTCATGGTTCCACACAATCAGCCTGGGCCATTGGCACTGTCCCTACAGCACTTCCTGGATAGGTCAGTCCTGTTAGAAGGACCCGGAGAGCCAGTTGGACCTTTTTTTTTTTAAGGTTTTAGTCATAGGGTGTGTGTGTACTCACTGGAGAGAGACAGCAAGAGAGAAAAGTGAGGAATCATTTTTTCTGGGGATGGCCAGGTCACATCACAATGCCTTTATCTCCATTCTCCTCCACTCAGGATTTTGGGTACGCACACACGTGCCCAGCATAATTTTCAAGCCACTGAGTCCAGGACTCAAACTATGTTCAGCCCAGTGAGTCCAATACCTTAACCACCATGCCACTTGCTGGTCCCACTTCTCCTATCTTTTTATAGTAAGAGAACACACAAATAGTACTAGGTTATTAACTCTTCCCTTTTTATGGAAGTAGACTTTGAACATGGACCTCAGCTTCAACTGTAACTTGGATCTAAGATCACTCACTACAAAATTTCTTTTAATTATTATTTATTTATTTAAAAATAATTTTGAGAGAAATTTTTGCTATAGGATGTATGCATTTGCCAGAGATACAGAGAGACAGAAAGCAAGAAATAACCCCCAGGGGGATGACTACGCCATAGTCCCTTCTCCTCCATTCTACTCGGGGATTTTGGGCATAAATGCACACACTCCTGGCATGAGATTTAAGTCGCTGGGTGTAGGACTCTAATTACGGTCCACTATTTCGGAGTCCAGTGACATAACCATCATGTCATGTGCTGGTCCTCCCTCCCACCCACTGCAATTTTTTATTTTTGAATGGTTTTTGCTATAGGGCACATGCACTCGCCAGAAAGACAGAGAGAGAAAGCAAGAAATCACCCCCCAGGGGTGATGGCCATGCCGCAATCCCTTCTTCTTCATTCCTCTCTGGATCTTGGGCACACAAACACACACGCCCAGTGTGAGTTTAAGCTGCTGGGTCCAGGACTCAAACTGCTGTCGACTACATGGGAGTCCAGCGATATAGCCATTATGCTAACTGCTGGTCCCACCTACTGCAATTTTTAAAAGTGGTTATAAAAGTGTAGAAGTCAAGACTTGCTTGGATATCTTTGGTATTTTCAAATAATTTTTACCAAGTTTGTAATTTCAGAATAAGAAGAGAACTTTTCATTTATAATTGGCAAACATGTACATTTGGTATTCAGAAATATACATCTCTCGTCAGAAGTTAAGATAATTTGGAAACCAGCAGTTAGCGTAATGGCTATGTCGCTGGACTCCCAGGTAGTCGACCGCAGTTCACGTCCCGGACCCAGTGGCTTAAAACTCACCCCGGGCGCATGTGCGTGCGTGCCCAAGATCCCGAGAGGAGAATGGAGGAGAAGAGATTGCGGCATGACCATCCCCCCTGGGGGGTGATTTCTCGCTTTCTGTCTCTCTGTCTCTCTCTGTCTGTCTGGCGAGCGCACGCGCCCTATAGCGAAAAAAATTAAAAAATCCTCTCCCCAAAAAGAAATTAAGATAAGTTAATTTCAAGATCAATATTTAAATTTTGAAATTCCCTTATGAAAAAATTTATATATACTATTAACTTTCACCTGAGTGATTCTCTCAAATTTGCTCACATAACAACTCCAACTATTTTTGCCTTTATCTTTTTAATTGCCAGAAGGTGCACGAGAAAGAGAGAAAGAGGGAGAGCAACCCTCAATTGTCATGCTGCAATCCCTTTTTTTTCTCCTTTCTTTCCTGTGAGGAGTTTGGGCATATGCATACACATGCCCCTAGCTTATTTTTCAGGCCACTAGGTCTGGAATTTGAACGCTGCATGGCCATGTGGGATCCAGTGGCCCATGCACAGTGTGTAACCACTGTACTGTGGAGCTGACCCTCTGACTTATTGTGGATTACCATCTCAAATATGATCACCTCTGTCCTCTACCTTAGAGTCTCTTGAAAAAACATACATATATGCACATACACATATAGCTTGTTTCACTACTTTTGAATGACATGAACCAAATTTCTAAAAGTATGAATAAATTAATTTGTTGCTCTTGATATGAGCTGAACATCTGGTTAGAAGATATTGGCTAAATCGCTTCATATCATTTTCTTTTGATCAAAATGATGAGCAACTCCCCCATCAAATTATGGAAATAAATCATGGGCCTATGTTTCTACTGATGTACAAACCACTCTATATTCATTTTGAACATGATATAATTCTTAGCATATTTTGAAAAATAATGCTCAACTTGCATCTGAAGATAGTTGTAAAAGTTATTTCAAACTAATTGATTTTTCCAGAATATGAAATACATCAATATGCTCTAAAATTTATCAAGTAGTCTATGCTGTAGCAATTAGAGAATGATAAGAAAGAAGAATTTAGTCTTCTATGTGTTTAGAAAAGAGAAGAAAAAAAACACTCAGGTTATATAGTACTGTGAAGATGTATATATATATATATATATATAAAATCTCTCACCTATCTATTTAATTAGCCTTGTTGAAATCATTTGAATGAAATGAAGTTCATTAAATTTAAGTGTAGAGTAAGATTTAATATATTATTGATAGCATTTATTTATTTAAAGTCTGAAGTTTACACCTGGTCTTTCAGGAGGGAAATGAATAATCAAATATGTTGCTTAATTTCTTCCCCTCTCCAAAACTGTGCACATTAGAGGCCACCAAGGGGTGTGGTGGTTAAGGCACTGGACTCCCACATAGTGGACCAAGGTTTGAGTCTCATACCTTGCAGCTTAAAAATCACACGAGGCATGTGTGTGTCATGCCCAAAATCCTAGGAGGAGAGATGGGGAGAAGGGATTGTGGTGTGGTCATGTCCCTGAGGGGTGATTTTTCACTTTCCCTCTCACTGTCTCTTTCTGTTAAGCACACATGCCCTATGGCAAAAACAACAACAACAATAAAACAAACATTAAACACAAGAAAAGTAATAGACCAACCACTCTTGGTCTAGCCAATTCTCATGCATTAATGTTACAGAATAGTGGAGTTAGTTTATCCAATACTTAGGTTCTGCTCATAATATCATTGCTGATGAATTAAATGTAATTGGTAGAGTATACTTCAACTCCTTGAGCTTAAGTTTATATTCCTATAAAAGGAAGTAGCTGAATTAAATAAAATTAATGTTCACTTTCGAGAACTTTACTATTCAGTACAATATCTCTTTTCTCATTCATTCCTTCTCATTGGATGTACCTGTCAGAGAGAGCCTGATATTGTTCTTTTGTATCTTACCTTAGTGAAAACATTAAAAAGAGAAATGACTTTAGAAGAGGAAATAACACAAATATCAATAATACAAGATGTAATATAATTTTATTGCATTTGATATGACTTTTCAGAGCTAAGTTAAAGCTAGCAGAAAATTCTTTATCTGGTCATTAGTTCAGTGTTCCATAGAATAAAGTACTTTTAGAGCTATAAAATTGGGCTATATTATTTGATTTGAAGGAATTGAATATGAACTTACTAACATATATTAATGATTATAAATTTTCTTTTACATCTGTTTCCATGATGAGCATTTTTTTTTTTTTTGGAGAGGTTTTTGCTACAGGGTGCATGTGCTCGTCAAAGAGACAGAGAGAGAGAGAGACAGAAAGCGTGAAATCACCCCCCAGGGGTGATGGACACACCGCAATCCCTTCTCCTCCATTCTCCTCTCGGGGTCTTGGGCATGCATGCACATGCACCCTACATGAATTTAAGTCACCGAGTCCAGGACTCGAACCACAGTCAACTACATGGGAGTTCAGTGACATAGCCATTATGCTAACTGCTGGTTCCCATGAAGGGCATAATTAAGGATATAAAAATTACACTTAATATTCTATTTGTGCCAATTCATATGTCACTTTTAAAATTAATTCTTTAAGTTGTCTCCAGTATTATACTTTTATATTTTGTGAAGAGTCAACTTTTAGTAGTACTATAAGTTTATAGTATATAATAGCAATGAGTCATTATATATATATATATATATATATATATATATATATATATATATATATATATATATATATATATATATATATATATATATATATATATATATATATATATATATATATATATATATATATATATATATATATGTATACACACACACAAACACACACACACACATATATATATTTCAAGAATCCAAAGATATGTGTTTTTTTTTCTTTATATTATGGTTATATAGGAGATAATGGTCTAGATGACTACTGCATTTGTATTATAAATTCTTTAATCATTAATTATTTATTCATTCAACAAAAAATGAGCACTAATTACTCTCCAAATGCTGTGAACTCAATAGTGGACAAGTTGTAAAAGATATCAGGCCTCATGGAACATTTAGTTACCAAGGGGAGCTAGTCAGCAGACAAATTATTATAAACTTAAACAAAAATTATAAGCATGTGTGCTTTGAGGAGAATTAACAAGGTTATGAAAAGTGATCTATATCAGCCGAAGGACAGAGAGAGTGATTTAAGAAAACAATCATCTACAGATCACCCATGAATCTCTAAAGTTTGTATATCTTCTAATGAGGTAGCTTCTGTAAATACATCAAATACACACTTCTGCCAATTAGACAGCTCCACCTGGATACACTACAAAAGTTTCAAATGTATTATGTAGAAAAGAAACACCAGTACCTAATTCCTGAATTGCTTCAAGCTTAGCCATTTTTCAACTTTGGAAAAAGGCATATTTCTTCTGTGAAAAAGAGACAAAAATAGAGAGGCAGGCACCCTGAACAGGTAGGTCTTCATGCCATGATCCACTCCTACTCTCATCAGTCTGGATCAGCAGCATGCAGTGTGTGCCTGACAGGCTCAGGGTGGTCCTAGAACAGGAACCCAGGGCATTTCCCATTTGGATCTTGCTGTAATATCACTGTACCACTGTCTGGCCCCAATGTTCTAACTTTTTACCAATCATTTACTCTTACTAACTTACTATCAAGATATCTTTTCAGCATTCTTTTTCTCTAGTTCCACTGTGCCTATCCTACCTATGGATTGACTTTGAGGTGTTTAGTGGACACCAGTTTCTATGTCACCTACTTTAGAAGTTGTAGACACATAATTTTATAAAATAGTTGTTAAATCCTAGCTTTTTGGGTTTTGAACCTTGCTTTTTTTTAAATCACTTTCCTTATACTTCCTTTCAATTTTTCTAAATTATGTGATAATCCCAGAAGACAAATCCATCAAGCATAACACAACCAGATCACAAATTTTTCCACCCATTATATCAATAGTAAAGAAATATGTCTAATAATAGTAATAATTTATGTACTTGTAAAATACATATATATATACTTTTGAAGTATGTGTATATACTTGGAAAGAATATATTTATAAATTTCACATGTACATACATACATACAGTCCTACATCATATAAATATATATATATATATACTTTGCAATTTTATATATATATAAATATTTATACATATATTTATGTATCATATACACACAGATACATACAGTCATACATCAGTTAACATGGGGACGTATTCTAAGAAATGCATTATCCTGACCTGCAATTGGCGCGGTGGTTAAAGGTGCTAGAATTCGGGACCAGCAGTTAGAGTAATGGCTATGCCACTGGACTCCCATGTAGTCAACCGTGGTTCGCGTCCCGGAACCGGTGGCTTAAAACATGCAGGGCACATGTGTGTTTGTGCCCAAGATCCCAAGAGGAGAATGGAGGAGAAGGGATTGTGGAGTGGCCATCCCCCGTGGGGTGTGATTTCTCGCTTTCTGTCTCTCTGTCTCGCGAGCGCACATGCCCTATAGCAAAAAACTCTCAATAAATTAATTAATTAATTAATTAATTTTAAAAAAAAGGTGCTGGATTCCCACATGGCCGACTACAGTTCAAGTCACGGACCTGGCAGCTTGCTTTCTCCCTTCCACTTTCTCCCTCTTTCTCTGTCTCTCTATGATCAAATTAAAAAATTTAAAAATAAATACAAAAATAAATAGATAATTCATAAAATAAAAGAAATACATCATCAAGTGATTTTGGCATTAAACGAATATTACAGAGTGTATTTACACAATGCTAGATAGTATAGCCTACTGCACAACTAGCCTATATAATACATGGCCTGTTGTAATCTTATGGGACCACCATTGACTATGCAATCCACCATTAACTAAAACTTCAGTATGTAATTCAGGACAATACCCATACATATGTCAAGTCTTCACCCTGCATCTGCATAAACATAAATTCAGATTTACAACTAGAAATTTGTATTTTTCAAAATGTTGCTCATGATTCTAACCACCAGATAACACTGGTGAGCTATTGCTTCCAGACAGCTTTTTAATATCTGAGCCACATCAAAACAGAATACTTTCATAAGTGCCACCCTTAACCTTCTAACATACCTTCTAGTGTCATTGAACTGTATTTTTCAAATGCAGTATCTGCTGTGAAAACTCTATAGTTCTTCTAAAAGAAGACACTTGTTTGGAATAACATTCATCTTTCCATTCAATTACCAGGATCCTTCTTCATCTTTTAATCAAAATTCAGTGTTTTTTTTTTATTTATTTATTTTGTCCTGCAGTACAGCTGGCTCTCTCTCTCCCTCCCTCTTTGCCTCTCTTCTGTTCTTTTTCTCTCTCTCCTGACAGTTTTCAAAGTCTCATCTGTTTTGTCCTGTATAAAGGGATTAGATTTAGCAATTATTATGAGGTCTTTGCTTTCCAGTGAAGGAGATATTAGAAAGAAAATTACATAATAGCAAAGGATTATTGATTCTGGCATCTACTCTAAGATCTGTCATTCACATATTTGTGATGCTGACAGTGATTAAACTGGAGCCAATACTATGTATATTTAATTTAATAAATACAAGTAAACATAGTCACTCTCAGAACAAAGAGAGCAACCTATCTACCAAAACTATAACCAATTCCATTCAATCAAACATGAAAAAGGACTCTGAAGAACACTTGTGTAGTAGAATCAAGACAGGTTTGTTTGTTTATTTTCATATGAGAAATCACACAAATCCAAAGTATAGTCAACACTGAGAAATGAGTCTAGGAGAATGGAAGTGGAAAGTGCAGAAGATTAAAAGAAAGAGAGAGAATTGAAGGAGAAAGCAAAGAGGTATATGAGTTCTAACTTCTGATATGCATTGGAAGACTTCAACTCTCATTAATATTAAATATTTCAATTATTCCAGAAGATAATAATTGTATTCTTATTTTCAAGACAAGAGAACTGAGACATAAAGAGATTGAGTTATGAATTCATTACTTGCTGACTATGCAGAATTCAAATCTATATTTACATCATTGTAATCTTTTTTCCCCATTCTGTCATAATCTCTTCCACCCAAACCATTCAGATATAAACTGAATCTTTGAGCATAAGTTAGACAATAAACAATGAACTAAATACATAAGTAAATGTAATAGTAAGTAATCATAAATTCTGAAAGCCATAATGGTATTGATGATATGAGCATTATAGACAGAGAAAAGCAATTTGGAATATATTTGACATGTTTGAGAAATTGTATAGAGTCAGAGGGGCTACAAGAAAATTATTATTAAGGAAATTATTATTAACATTCTCCCTAACAAGGAGAAGTTAGGGTTGAGCTGGGAAATAACAGGGAACACATTAGAGTAAGGCTTACAAACCAGTCTTATTAGCACTGAAAACTTACTCTTCCACATAACCCCTTCATGTACATTTATCAGGTTTTAGAAAACATTACACAATGAACCAGCAGGTGATGTAGTGGTTACATCACCAGCCTCCCACACGGCTGACTATGGTAAAAGTCCCAGACCTGGTGGCTTGAAACTCATACCAGGTACATGTGCATGCATCCCCAAGACCCTGGGAAGAGGATGGAGGAGAAGGAATTGCAGTTTGGCCATCTCCTCTGGAGGGCAATTTCTCATTTTCCCTCTAATAGCCTCTGTCTCTGTCTCTATCCAGCGAGCACAAAAGCCCCAACACAAAATCCTCTAAAAAAAAAAACATAAATAGCCTCCTGGTTTACAGAGCTAGCCTAACCCACAAGTTTAAAATTTTTCACGCCATATCACCTTCTGAAACACATAAGCCAGACAACACTAGCTGAGAAAGGGTTAACATTTTTCTGATCCTAGGCAACATGACTATAAATTTCTCTGGCTTTTAGCTTTGCAATTATTCTGCTTACTACAGAATTTCCATAGCTTACTCATACATACATTCTTGATATTTAGTACTGTCTAAAGTACCTCACATAAGAGATTGGTGAATTTTCTTTCTCTAGTTGTCAGTAATGTTGATTCACTAACAAGAAACTCAGGTCCAATAGCACTATGCCGAATGCTTAAACAAAGCTGTTATCACTCACACATATTCTTTGCAAAACACAGTATACTCTTCTTGCACTCAGGAACACTGGTCAGCAATTCAATGCTATGCTTGGTAGTCCTTAATTATATTTGAAATCATCAATAAAAGAATAAAAAGGCTAAAATAGTGTCACTAAATAGCCTAAATAAAAAAATATACTTGTTTACAGTGTAAAATCTGAAACAAGAAGGTAGACTGTGACTTTATTCAACTTCAACCAGGAACATGTGCCTTGAGAGATTCAAATTTTTCACTGCTCTGTGCATACACGTCTAAAAGTAACAGTGAAAACACATCAAATACTGATTTTAGGGTTACAAAAGAATTTTGGTAAGTAGGCGAATTCACAAATACAGATTTCATAAATAATGAGGGTGAATGTACTTTAGCTGAATAAAACGAAAAGCTTTGGAAGCTTCTGAGCAGAGGAGTGACTTATTGTGACACATTTCAACAGATTTTGGGTATGGATCAGAGAAAACTCAAAAATTGTCACTGTAAGTTTACTCTTCTGTTTGTTTTGCACTACCAGGTCCTTTAGCTTTTGCTAAGTTTTTGTTACTTTTGAACTATTTTGATTCCTCTTACACACCCACAAAATTCACCTTCTTTAGCTTTTGCTAAGTTTTTGTTACTTTTGAGCTATTTTGATTCCTCTTAACACACCCACAACGTTCACCTTCCTCTAGTGATCATGTACACCAATGCAATGTATCTCTTGTACATTGTGCTATTGGCTCAAGAGTTAGAAAACTGGAGTTAAAACCCTTAGCACTGCTAGCAACAGTCTGCTTTGTCTTAGATTTCTTTCAGTTAAACTCAGACTTTGTTTATGTAAGAGAAATAGTTTGCACAAAACTTTAACTGTTAAATAAATCTCCAAAACATTTGTTCTAAATTTAGCCATTTCTTGCTAATTACATTTACTTTGCTTACTTGGAAGCTGATTTTTTTTAAAAAAGAGAGTACCTCTTAGTCTCCGAGGAACAATTCAAAGCTTTGTCTTGCCAATGTGAATTTTTGTGGGAAATAAAAATATCAGTATCTATCACCTGACTAAAACAACAAACATAGTAATTCAATCTATCAAAGAGATTACAGACTGCTTTACTGGATTACGAATTACCCAAAATAACTATTTGCCTGTCCTCCATTAACTGAGCCATTGCCCTTCTTCTCTCCTTCCTTCTGAAAAGAACTTCTCTGGGGTAACATATTCTTTTATCATTTTCTCTAGCTATGATGCTTCTTAAATATTTTTTTTACACAAAAGTCCACATAATGTTCAACTTATTTGTATTTTGATTGTTATTTTGAGTTAAATACCATCTAATGATTGACCATGGAAGAGGCTTCTGAAGGTACTTATTATCCCTACCTACATTTCAGTTGGTCATGGCCTTAGTTGGCCATGTTCATTAACCGTTATTAACATTAAAATAAAATGGTAACCATTGGCTAAATGTTTGTGCTTTCTATGTAGCATTCTAAAACTGTTTTGCAATTTCATTAAGGCTATTCTGAGTTGATTTATTACTACTGACCATTGCATTGTTGATTGGTGAGGGCAGGAATGAATCAGGGAGATTCTGAGCTCAGTCAACACATGGGCTGCATCAAAGTTTGGAAGCTAGAGTGAGATTTGTGTCCATTGCATGTGATGTCCCTGGAAAGACCCTTTTCCACCCAGATCCTTTGTGGGTTAGAAGTACACCTATGACTTCAATACTTTGATTCCTAGCTAAGCGTCATGACATCATCTATGGCCAGGTCACCATAGATATTGGGTGGCTAGAAACGTCATGACATATTTTTCTGTTTTCTGTGCAAAAATGTATCATGACTTTTATGAAGACCAAATATATTAGTGTAATACTTGTTTACTGTGAGGGTTACTGTAGTGACATGGTAGCCTTTTAAGCAAGTTGCAGGCCTGTATACTCTATTGTGTCATGTTTCCCCAGTTGAAATGAAGTGGGAAATTGTTCTTTTTATCTTTGCTAAGCTAGTCAATTGTGCTGTGCTTTATCTACCAGGGAAAAATCTCTATGGGTACATAGCACTAGTGTAGAGTCTTTAATCACCTTGAGCTTTCTGACCCATCCCCCATATTCTCAGGGATTTTTATCCTGTGACAATTAGTTCCAAAGATTTCACATTTGGTGCACATTTACCATAGAAACCCCTGCCTCCAAACATTAATGTACTTTGATTCCCAACGTGTTCTCAACAAATACACTCTCTCAGCAAGTCATCAAACAGAAATGTGATTGTTAACCCATAATTACCTTTACTGGAAATATGACTGAAAAAATAGGAGAGTAAATGTGTTATGTGAAGAAGAGATTCTCTAACTGCCCTCTGTCTGTGTAGTGTTCTCGCTCGCTCTCTCTCTATTTATATGTGTGTGTGTGTGTATACATACATACACACACATATACATATATATATGTATATGTATGTATATATATATATATATATACACATATATTTAACAAGGGAAAAGTGAACATGCTAATGGAGTCTACCAGAAGGATACATCAGAAGGAAAGAATTTATAAAATAGAATGGTATAAAAAACAAGCTAGTTCTGAAGAGTTCCCCAAAGTGGCCACATCCGCCCTCATAAAACCCATGAAGAAGGGCATCCATGGAAAGTTCTGGTCCTGTCCATGTTTTGTCTCAATTTTGAGATTATCCTCTCTTTCATTCTTCAAGTCTGATCTGGATTTGCCAAGGATTCTATTAGTTGCTGACTTTGCTATTCATGTTCTGTTTTTCTTAATATGACAAACACTTGATATTTATCAGTAGTTATAATTCCAAAACTTTTGAATATTGTTGACCTTTCATTAAGGTAAGCTTAATCCCACCCCCCACACCCCAAGGATATTTTTCAGCTAGAAAAGTGTGGAGGTTGGAGCACTCTTAAGGCAAGTTTACTCAGTGACACATCATAGTCCTGGTCTTCATCAATACATCAGAATAGCTTCTCTCCAGATATTTGTCAAGAAGTACAGCCTCTGACTCACTGACACATATTACATTGTAGAGAAGATGGTTTGTTGAATTCTCTATTTGTTCATTTGTCTGCATCTCAAATATACCCCTAGGTCAGAGTAGATAATCAGAATAATACTATATTCATTCATTTGATCTGTTCTTTAAGTGCCTATTCTGACTAAATGTTCTAAGTACCTCCTACATGTCATGACTATGTGTGTAGCCTTGATAAACAGATACAAATAAGGCATCTATTTTACCCTCAGAGAGCTCAAAATCTATTGAAGTACTCATATATGTAAATTAAAATCAGAAATCCCTACTGGAAGAGCAGACTAGCACAAGATCTACACAAAGGTATACCAGTTGTAACCATTTGCTTTAACAATCAGTAGGTTTTTGATATATATATACATATATATATACACACACATATACATATATATATGTCCTATTTACAAAGCATTTCCAACATGCACATCTTTTTCTACTTACAGTGATATACTTCAAAAGCTATTTATTCAGAAGCCATGCCATGATAATTAATTAAACCTACAATATATTGAATAAATACAGCAATTATTTTGGGGAGAGTCTCAAGTGCATTTATAAACAGGAAAAAACAGTACTGGCAAAATTGATTCATTTAAGGAAGGGTCAAGTTCTTAAGGAGTGATCTACTAATGTGTTGATTGTTGACCTAGGCCAAATAAATAGCAAACAGATGAGAGACTGAGAAATGAGACAAGACTTCCAAGATACTGTTTCAGAGAAAATTAAATACATTTTGTTCCTTTCTATAAATCATCTGAAAGTCAAGAACAATAGTGGTCTCTTTCTAATGTCTTCTACTCTAGACTGAATATTTGTATCTCCCACAAATTTATAGGTGGAAGCCCTAGTCCCTGATTTGATATTTGGAGATCAAGCTTTAGAAGTTCATGAAAATAGAATAACTCAGGGCTAGCAGATGGCATAGATTCCACATTGCCAACTGCACAGTTTAAGTCCCAGACACAGGGAGTTGAGAATCACTCCCAGTATGTTTTCATGTGTACCCAAAATCCAGAGAGGAGTGGAGAACAAGGGATGAGGGTGGAATCCTCATGATAGGATTAGTGTCATTATAAGAAGAGACATGAAGATATTCTCACTCTTTCAGTCATGTGAACATACAGGAAGAAGTTATTCATCTGCAAACCAGGAAAAAGGCCTTTATGAGAATAAGTGAATATTTTCATCTCCATGGTTACCTTGTTGGGAGTAAATCCATATGACAATAACAAAGACAAAGGGAAGGGACATAGTAAGATAGAAAGATGGGAAGATGTTTTCTAATGTATCAGTATGTATTGTCACATGTATCATCTAAGGAAACATGAGGATACTTCAAAACGGCATTGTAATTTTTCTCCTGCCAATCTTACCAGTTACATGATGGAAAGTGGTCACTCTTTATAAATACAGATGTAAACAAAAGTCTTGCAATGTCTAGTTCTTCCAGGGTTGATTGGACAGAAGGTGCCTCACCAGAGAGGGTAAGAGAAAGAGGGAAAGTGAGCAATCATTTCCCAGGAGCAATGGCCATGCAACAGTCCCTTCTCCAAGTTTCTCTGGATTTTGGGCACAAATGCAAACATACTGGGAGTGATTTCCAAGTCCCTGGGTCTGGGTCTTAAACTGTGTAGTTGGCAATGTAGGATCCAGAACCTTAACTTCCATGTGCCTGCTAGACTCAAATTATTCTACTCTTCATAAAGGTTCTTCATTTAGATACCACTGTGAACACATGAAGAACACCTCAGAATAAGTGAAGGTTTTACTCGTAATCTCTCTGCCTCAGGCAGCTTCTGGGGCTTTTGTCTTGCTTTGTTTAAACTTATTTTTTCATTTATTGAGAGAGAGAGAGAGAGAGAGAGAAACAGGTACCCTCAACATGATCTTCTATACCTCTCCTTTACACCTTCCAGGCAGCCAGCATCACACATATAAGTGAACGCACCTGGAATGTTCTAGTTGACCCAGGATCCAATCCCTGATCTTCCATATGACTCCAATAATGTACAGAAGTGCCCCACTGCCTGTGCCACTGCAGCTGGGCTGGCAAGGAAGAAAGCTGTTCTAGTTTGGCAAATCCTTCACTTCTGATTCCTGCTTTATCTTCTGATATCTTCTCATGTATGGTTTTATCCAACAGCGATTTTCAGAAATAACCCTATGGGAGCATGCAAAAAAGAATTACCTCATTCATAGGAATTATTTTACTCACAATTTATTGGAATGCCAATTAAAGTATTCTTATATGAAAAGTATCAGACCTGGGATCAGGAAAAGTGAATTCTAGTTTCATTGCTCCCAGTAAGTTGCATATCTGCATAGGTATTCTTTGAAATGCTTATCATATTCCTTATTTCTTACCCAGAGTTTAGAAATCAAGGAGGCATGAAGCTAAAGGCATCTTTCCTCTCAGAAACTCAACTTCTCCATTTTCAGAGAAATGTGATTTAAGAAAAAAAAAAATCAATAACTCAGCTCCTTTCTGAGGGTTCTGTTTTGGCCCTTCAGTTCTTTGTCTCTCTGGCATGCTGTGATATTATCTGTCTCTCTGCAAGACACCAAATAAGAGAGCTGTCAGTATGAAGCGTGCTGAAAAGGACTAGTTTATCCCTAAACCAGGGCTTCTCCTTGGTCTATTCAAAAATGTTTTACTCTTCCCAGTGACTTTCTGTTACTATTTCTTTATTTGTTCAGATAAATAGGAAAGAGCTGGGGGGAGTGGGAGACAGTAGAATAAGACAACCATCAAAATAAATTCACTGGATTAAAAAAAAGGAACTGATACTGTCACAGTTGAAAATTCTACATTTGCTAAGTTTCTTATACTTGAACATGAACATTTGGGATTCCTAAACTGGGTTTACTTTTTGTAAAAATTGTTATTTCAGGTTCTGCTTGATATAATAGTTACAATATCCAAAAGTTCTGGAATGCATATAGTCATGTTCATTTCAAATATTCTCGTCTACTTAATTGTGTACAAACCCAAAATTTGTGCCTAGAGTTCAGCCCAGTTCTGCTTCTTGAAGCATGAAGCACAGCAATAAAAACCCCGCTTGTTCAAGCAAATGCAACTGTTGATCTAGAAAACAAGATTGCCATTCTTTATTTTTTTGAATGTGACTTGCTTTGTTTAAACTTATTTTTTCATTTATTTTGAGAGAGAGAGAGAGAGAGAGAGAGAGAAACAGGTACCCTCAACATGATCTTCTATACCTCTCCTTTACACCTTCCAGGCAGCCAGCATCACACATATAAGTGAACGCACCTGGAATGTTCTAGTTGACCCAGGATCCAATCCCTGATCTTCCATATGACTCCAATAATGTACAGAAGTGCCCCACTGCCTGTGCCACTGCAGCTGGGCTGGCAAGGAAGAAAGCTGTTCTAGTTTGGCAAATCCTTCACTTCTGATTCCTGCTTTATCTTCTGATATCTTCTCATGTATGGTTTTATCCAACAGCGATTTTCAGAAATAACCCTATGGGAGCATGCAAAAAAGAATTACCTCATTCATAGGAATTATTTTACTCACAATTTATTGGAATGCCAATTAAAGTATTCTTATATGAAAAGTATCAGACCTGGGATCAGGAAAAGTGAATTCTAGTTTCATTGCTCCCAGTAAGTTGCATATCTGCATAGGTATTCTTTGAAATGCTTATCATATTCCTTATTTCTTACCCAGAGTTTAGAAATCAAGGAGGCATGAAGCTAAAGGCATCTTTCCTCTCAGAAACTCAACTTCTCCATTTTCAGAGAAATGTGATTTAAGAAAAAAAAAAATCAATAACTCAGCTCCTTTCTGAGGGTTCTGTTTTGGCCCTTCAGTTCTTTGTCTCTCTGGCATGCTGTGATATTATCTGTCTCTCTGCAAGACACCAAATAAGAGAGCTGTCAGTATGAAGCGTGCTGAAAAGGACTAGTTTATCCCTAAACCAGGGCTTCTCCTTGGTCTATTCAAAAATGTTTTACTCTTCCCAGTGACTTTCTGTTACTATTTCTTTATTTGTTCAGATAAATAGGAAAGAGCTGGGGGGAGTGGGAGACAGTAGAATAAGACAACCATCAAAATAAATTCACTGGATTAAAAAAAAGGAACTGATACTGTCACAGTTGAAAATTCTACATTTGCTAAGTTTCTTATACTTGAACATGAACATTTGGGATTCCTAAACTGGGTTTACTTTTTGTAAAAATTGTTATTTCAGGTTCTGCTTGATATAATAGTTACAATATCCAAAAGTTCTGGAATGCATATAGTCATGTTCATTTCAAATATTCTCGTCTACTTAATTGTGTACAAACCCAAAATTTGTGCCTAGAGTTCAGCCCAGTTCTGCTTCTTGAAGCATGAAGCACAGCAATAAAAACCCCGCTTGTTCAAGCAAATGCAACTGTTGATCTAGAAAACAAGATTGCCATTCTTTATTTTTTTGAATGTGACTTACCCTGCAATTTCCAATTCCAGTCTCAGATGTTGGAATGCGGGAATGGTATATGATTTCTTTTTGTCCTCCTCATTGAGCCCAGGTCTTAGTATTGATATAAATATGTGCTGGTCTGAATTAAACATGGTTATGAAAATAAGCACATGGTAAGGTCTTTAAAGAAAGAGTTATTCAATTAGAAACAGTAGATAATAGATTATTTTTCTCCTCATTCAAACAAGCCTGAAAATTTAAAATAATCTAATAGTCTTTGAAAACAGTGGAAAAATCTAATAAGCCTATTTTATGTATTTTCTCAAATGTTCAACACATTATTTGTAATATAGAATGAAGATAGACTTTTTTATTACAAATAATTGGCAGTCTTCACTTTCTTAACATCATAATTTCTTAAAATATGTTCTAAGGATCACTTAAAAGAGTGCTACCTGAAAAGTTAATTAAACATACAGATTATTGGATTCCTAATAATAATATCGAGAAGGTGATGTTTGGTTCTTTTAGACAAGCTTTAAAAGCCTTGTTCTAGCTACTAGCTAAATGCCTTATAACATCATGTAGATAAATCAATTCATTGAAAACAGGTATTTTTACTGTCTCCCAAAGTTCATAAATGAGTTATTACTCCTGAGAGCAAAGCAATGGTGATCTAACTGACTCACTGTCCTCTGTTGGAATTGATTCTGGTTTCTGGTCCAAGACAGGGTCTAAGTACCATGCAAACAGGAATCAACAGTATCCGTTGTCCATGCTGGGTGGTGGAAAGGGTTCACACATCAGAATTAGGTTTAATTCCCAGATTTTTCACAATCAGCTGTTGAAATTACTTTAACTTCCTGAGTGTCATTTTCCTTAACTGTATAGATACACTGAACTTCTCCCCCTTTTTTAGAGAATACTTACCATAATGCTGACTCCTTGGAGAAGCACACACAAAAAACCTTATTCCATCAGATAGAAGCCTTACTATGAGGTTGTCAAAATTCTGACAATTCATTATTCTAAATAACTTGGCTCTCCCATCTCCCACTAAAAGGAAAATAGAAATTAACAACAACAAAAACCTAAGTGTGTCAATCAGGAGTCAATCACATGATGCGGGAGATGCTGGAAATAGAAAGGTACTCTTATCCAGAATTGACATTGAAGAACTCTTCATTAACTGTTTAGCCAAAAGCATTTCCGAGACCAACTAAATCTTGGAGAATTGTCCATTTTACACCTTTCTTGAAAATTGATAACGCTCACTTAGAAAAAATATTATGAGAAATAAAAGATTTTGAATTTATTTAAATACGCATTTTCCAAAATATTGTTGATCATGGAATGTTTTTGTTTTCAATGTAATAACATTGCAAAGACTTCCTATTCTGCAGATTACACTTTAGTAAATACTACTTTCTAAGCCTCTTGGGGAAAATCTACCCAATCAACTATCTCCTAGCTTCTTTCATGCCCTTCCTTAAAAGCTAATTAACATAGGCATTTGAGCCATTCTTGAAAGTCAAATAGTAAAGAAATCACTTCCTTTTTCCCACTCAGTGTCATGATCTTGGCACAATTTCTAGAGATAAAACCTCAAGAGAAAACCATAAGCTTTCAAATTGGCTTGTCACAGGTGATGATACCTGGTTATTGTTGCAAATCACATCAACACATAATTTTGTTCTTTTCTGAACCCCCACAAGAATGCAAAAGTCTCATTTTCAAAATGTAACCTGCATCCTTAAGTCTGCGTTAATTGTTCTTTGCTTGACACAAAAGTTCTAAAGCAGAGGCACCCAGGGAAGAAAGCATTATGAGAACAGTCAGATTAGATTTGTGAAGACAATTAAGCTCAATTCTTTATGGCTTCTTCTTATTCTTAGCTTTGAAATATTTCTTGCCGTTGAGTCATTTGGGCTCCTGGTAGCATTGCTAGAAAAAAAAAAAAAAAGAGATATTTATTAAACAAACAAACAAGAACAAAGTAATAAATCTAGTTTTGTTCATACTATGTGAGAATAAATTGAGGGGCTATAAAAGTTTGCTTTGTTTGTGTTAGGCTTTTTACAGAAAGTATCTTCAGAATTTCCTTCCCTGTATACATATTTTCGTAGAGTGCTGTAAAATTTTAATTATCCCCAGAGGACAGGTTACAGGTGATTAAATCAACTCTCTCCAGCAAAGAATACTTTAAAACATTTTTGAAAGCCCTCTGGATGTTACATGACCTTTGGAGAAAAGCATTTTACAATTGACATAGTTTGTGTTTTTCTTCTAGGTTTATCTTTGGCAGACATAAATTAGCATCTGCCTCCATAAAGTTTGGGTTCAGGTAAACTCAGAACACTTAGCTATTTGCCTTTGTGCTCATATTGAGAGCTTCTTTAATTGGAGATTCCATTTTATTGTTTATAGTTTATTGTTGTAGTTTATTTCACAGTCCTCAGAAATGCCTCCCATACAGTTTAGAAATTAGGTACAACGAATCCTTGTGCTCAAAATGCAGCAGCTACCCTTAAGTGTATAAGAAACATAGGGTTGCCCTTGATGCAATTACATAAGCTTTAGAACTTTTTTTTCTGCTGAAGCATCTTTTAAATGGCTTGGAAAATACATGCATTGATACTCTTTTCCAGTTTCCTTCCCTGATGTCCTTCCTAACGCTTCCTAAAGCACTAACTCTCTGGTCAATCCCAACATGTGAACCCTTGAAATGGTAAACTTTAAAATTTAAGGGATTTTTTTTTTTTTTGTCTGTCACTACTGTCTCCCATAGGACTTTGCACAGAGCAGATTCTCAATAGAAGTTTCTTAATTAAGTAAAATGTCTCTGGAAATTGAGCATGGGATTTTGTTTGAAGCTACAATGATCTACTCCATTTTTTCCATGAAGTTTCCATGAAAATAAGGACAAATAAGCTAATCTGCCTAGACTTTAATTTTCTTTTCTGGGAAAGAAGATATATTTAATTTAAATGTTGGTGAAATATAATAAGCTCATCTGGTCAATTAAAGAAAGAATATTGAAATATGATTTTGGGAGACCAATCCTGTAACCTAGTGGTTAAGGGAATCAGATCCTACATTGCTGACTGTGGCTCAAATCCTGGCCCTGGTAGCTTGAAATATATGCGTGCACATGTACATGTGTGCTCAAACTTGACAGGAGGGAGAAATAGAAAAGAAGGGATGATGTGTTCTCAAAATCATGACAGGGCAGAAAAATGGAAAAGAAGGGATTATGGCATCGTCATGCCCCATTGAGGGAATGCTTTCTCTTTTTCTACCTCTATTTGTGTCTCTGTTTTTCCCTGGCAAGTACACATGCTCTCTGGCCATTAAAATATTTGAATTTTGTCTTTAAAATCCATAGGTACTCACGCCAGTAGAATGAGCGGAGGTTAAGGTGGTTGGATCCCACAAGGCTTGCTGTGCAGTTTGAATCCTGACCTGGCAGCTTGCAAAACATGCCCAATGTGTGTGCATGTGTGTCCAAAATTCTGAAAGAAGAATGGAGAAGAGATTGCTGCATGGCTATGCCCCCCCGAAGATGATGTCTCACTTTACTTCTCTCTTTCTCCAGCATGCACACACACACCATATACCAAAAAATGAAAGAAAGAAAGAAAGAAAGAAAGAAAGAAAGAAAGAAAATTTTTTAAAATTATGGGTACTTGTTTAATCAGTACATATCTGTCAAGCTTATTTGATGGGCTGGAAAGATAAATAAGACTATCTTTAACCTAAAGAAGCTCAAAATATAATTTTTAACTACTTTATTTTTTGAGCATTATGTTTAACTTCAAAGTGTTTCACACATTTTAAAGGTTTCTTACAACTGTCATTTCTATTGATGCTGCCTGTAATCTTTGTTTGAAGCTACAATGATCTACTCCATTTTTTCCATGAAGTTTCCATGAAAATAAGGACAAATAAGCTAATCTGCCTAGACTTTAATTTTCTTTTCTGGGAAAGAAGATATATTTAATTTAAATGTTGGTGAAATATAATAAGCTCATCTGGTCAATTAAAGAAAGAATATTGAAATATGATTTTGGGAGACCAATCCTGTAACCTAGTGGTTAAGGGAATCAGATCCTACATTGCTGACTGTGGCTCAAATCCTGGCCCTGGTAGCTTGAAATATATGCGTGCACATGTACATGTGTGCTCAAACTTGACAGGAGGGAGAAATAGAAAAGAAGGGATGATGTGTTCTCAAAATCATGACAGGGCAGAAAAATGGAAAAGAAGGGATTATGGCATCACCATGCCTCATTGAGGGAATGCTTTCTCTTTTTCTACCTCTATTTGTGTCTCTGTTTTTCCCTGGCAAGTACACATGCTCTCTGGCCATTAAAATATTTGAATTTTGTCTTTAAAATCCATAGGTACTCACGCCAGTAGAATGAGCGGAGGTTAAGGTGGTTGGATCCCACAAGGCTTGCTGTGCAGTTTGAATCCTGACCTGGCAGCTTGCAAAACATGCCCAATGTGTGTGCATGTGTGTCCAAAATTCTGAAAGAAGAATGGAGAAGAGATTGCTGCATGGCTATGCCCCCCCGAAGATGATGTCTCACTTTACTTCTCTCTTTCTCCAGCATGCACACACACACCATATACCAAAAAATGAAAGAAAGAAAGAAAGAAAGAAAGAAAGAAAGAAAGAAAATTTTTTAAAATTATGGGTACTTGTTTAATCAGTACATATCTGTCAAGCTTATTTGATGGGCTGGAAAGATAAATAAGACTATCTTTAACCTAAAGAAGCTCAAAATATAATTTTTAACTACTTTATTTTTTGAGCATTATGTTTAACTTCAAAGTGTTTCACACATTTTAAAGGTTTCTTACAACTGTCATTTCTATTGATGCTGCCTGTAATCTTTAAATGTATATGCTTTTTCTAATTATAAAAGCAGTACACGCTGATTGAAAGGAATTAGGCAAATGCAAAAAGGCATGAAAATAAAAACAATATTATCCATGATCATACTCTTCAGAAGAAATGGCCTTCTGAATTTTGGAAATACCAATAGTAATTTGGCTCTGCCTTTGTGTATGCGTATATGATGTAATGTGTGTGTTATATGTAAGAGTGAGTTGATATATTATTATATTATGATCATACTACATATAAAAATGTATATTCTGGTTCTGATATTTTCATACATTGTTTTCCTGTGGCACTAAACACATTATTTAACATAATTTTATTGGTGGTAGAATATCTGACAATGCAGATTCACTGTGATGTAAATTCTACATTAAATTTTAGTATGCTATATACCCTAAAATGAGCTTATATCTTCCTAAAATGTTCATAAAATAATTTACTTAGCATGGACTTATATAAACATTTAGAAGATAAAGGCTAAAATGTTATCTGCCTTTTTTAACAAATATTTTTGAAGTATTGCTTCCTCTCTTCATTACAATAGTTTCTATCTTTTATGTGTCAGGAACTTCTCTCAAACTCCTTCTTAAAACATTTACACAAAGAAGGTTGAACCAAGCCATGCTGCCAATAGATAGGCTTTTGATTCCTCTTTCTCACCCCCATTACTCTTTGCCAAGATACTACTCGAAAACTAATCTCAGGCATTAGGTTAGACAGACTTTCTTTTCATAGGCTCAAATCTCAGTGTATTTCAAATACCTTACAATAGTCTATGATTCCAGAATGACTTCTTAAGAACATGGAGGTAAATGTATGGCTGGATAATTAGAAGTCGTCTAAAATTTGTCCTTTGCTAGAGAAGCATAGGGTAAAATAGAATAAGCTATAACCAAGAGCTTGTCAAAGAAAGCAGAGCTGGGCATCACTTAAAACAATGAGAAACAGATCTTATTCAGTGACTACTGACAGTAAGAGAAGAGCGCCATTCTGAATTGTGCAGAAGTGACTGGGCATTTTAATGTGGGGATGAAGGAGTAGGGTGTTAGGGAGAAGGGGACATGGTCTCTTTAGAGAATGCTCTAAGAAAACCAGATCAGGAATCTAGGGTCAAGTGTTGACAAGAAGAACTGGCAGCTTGAGATTTTTCAGCCATTTTAGTGGAGAGCTGTCATAATCTTAGTAATGGAGCTTCCTGGTGCTAGAAGTCACATTACAGACTGGTCACTTTTTTGTGTAGAGGGTGGGACAAAGTCATTAGATTCTGAGAGTTCTGTAGTTCTTCAATAAGATAGAAATTCTGCTGTGCTCTCCTGTGCCCTTATTGTTCTCTGCCCTTCCTTCATTCCCTTTGACATCATCAAATACAAAGTGTAGCCACCTGTCCACTCATATCCTCCTCATTGCTGTTGTACTGCAGTGAATTTTCATCTCTAATTGGACAGACAAAGAAAGATGAGAAGCACAGATGGAGGTGTGGCAGAAGCAATAGGTCATGAATGCTTCAGGAAGCTTCAGAAGTCAGTTCGCTCAAAGCAAAGATATGACACTTCTTTTTCACTCCCTATCTCTTACCTAGACCAAAAAGAAAAAAAAAAAAATCTAAGAAAGTTTCAGGCATGGGAATGAGAATATATTTCTCCAAATTTCCATAGGTGGTTATCTTCATTTTTTTTAAATCTGCATATGCAATATCCCAGTGCTGGTATCTTTCATACTTTAGTTAATCAGAACTCATTAGAGAATTCATATAGAGTAGATGAATTATTATTTTTTAAAGTTTATTTCATTCTTCCATGATTCAGAGAGAGAGGGGTAAACACTCCCAATGGTGCCCTCATGCTGTGATCCACCTCCAGCTTTAACAAGCTCTGGACTATAGGCATGCATTTACCCAGCATGCTTTAGGGTTTCTTGACATTAACCTAGAACCTTCCCATGTGAGTCAGTCTTACAGTGCTGCATTACTGCTGTGCTACCCTCGAGCCCAAGGTGAATATGAATTATTAATCAGCATTCTCACTTCAATTCATGTGAGCAAAGTGGCATGCCCATAGTAATAAATAAATAAATATCATGCTTCGAAATCTTTATTCTTCTTCCCCAGCTCACCTTATGAATCTCTATCAAGATAACCTCTAAAGAAACGTTTTTCACATGTTATTCATCAGCACACCAATCAATGAGGCTTTCAGTTCTAACCCTCATTTCTCTTTTGGTGGTGAGGAGAAAGGATAGAGGGAGTTAAGGGGAGACACTTGATCTAAATATCAATTGAGGTAGCAACATTCAAGAATCTTCTTCTTTAAGAATTTTTGCCTTTGGGTGAATGTACTTGCCAGAAAGAGAGAGAGAGAAAGGGTGAGAGGGAAAATGAGAAATCACCCCCTAGATGGGAAATCCATACCACAGTCATTTCTCCTCCATTTTCCTAGGACTTTGGGCATGCATGCATATGTGTTCCATGATTTTAAAGCTGCCAGGTTTGGAACGCAAACTGCAGTCAGCCATGTGGGAATACAGCCCCAAGAACCTTCTTCTTACCTATCCCACTGAACAGTGTCCCCACCATGACCTGGTAATAGTAAATCTGTAATTTTCACTATATAAGTTTAGATGTCACATACCTTTCACTGGATCCAACCAAGTAGGATCCATGCCCACCCCTTAAGTTCTCACATACATTATACAACAAAGAATACTGGCATTAATGCACGTTTTATGTAAATAACAACAATCAAAATAACACAGTAGTGGCAGCAGATCTGACTATGCATTGATGCTATGTGCCAAGCATTCTGGTAAACACTTTAAATAATTTATGTATTCTTCACAACACCGTATGAAACTGTAATACTTCTTTCTAAAATGAGAAAATCAAGCCCAGAGAGGTAATGTATTAACCAAACTCAACAGCAGGTTTGTCATTTCAAATTTGAGCCTCTTGAATTTTAAAATTGTGATTTCTTCATGTATCTCAGAGATTGTGACTGTGTGTGCTTGTTTCTTAAATTCATTATTTTTTAGTTTCCCACTAGTTTCTTCATTTCCATGCCAGTAGATAGATGTTACATCAATGTCTTATTCCTCTATATTTTATTCCTATATAAATATATTATATATATACATATACATATATAAAACTGTATTTTCTCTAATGTAAAAAAAACTTAATCAAAATGTATGCAATACTAAATATCATAGCTTCTTCCTTCTTCTGACAAGGTAATCAAAAGAATTTTTATTCCTATAAAAATGGTTTTTTATCATCAAGTTTCTTTAGCACCAGCTGATGATATTAATCTTTTCTACATTTCCTTTCAGTGCTTCAGACCAAGGAATTCAAAGTCATGGGGCTTCTAAGATAATATAACTATTTTGTACCTGAAATTACTCCTCATCTCCCCAAGCTTACTGTGGAAATTGTTACATTGCTTCCTGCTAAACTATTTTGTGGACAAAATTCTCCAGCAGCAATAATTGGCTTGATATTCATACACTAGATTCAGCACAGGTATTAAAGAATGACTGCTGCATCCTTTTTTTTGGAAGTTTGTCATGAATAGACTCATTTGTAGAGACAAGTTTTTGTTTTCTAACCTTATTTCCAAAGTGGAGAAGCAGAACCATGACTCAGTGGTGAAAAATTTACTTAAAATCTATAGTAAAGTCGAATGGGATTTAGTTGACATATAATATTTGAAAAATAATATAGCAGCTGCATCATTTAAGAAGAAATAATTGAGTGTGTTTTCATGATTCAAATTATAATGGTGTATCTGATTTGCCTAGATAAAAGCTTACATTTAAATTTTTATGTAAAAATGATAGACACTGTAATTAAAGTTGTTGTAAGTAGAAAAAGTCAGATTAAAGGTTAAAAATAAAACTTCTTTTTTCCCTTATCATTACATTTCTTTTTATTAAGTATGTCCTCAGGTTTTGGGGACTTTTTTTAAAGAAAAAAAATTGTTAAAATAATTTTACCTGCTCCCTTAGCTATGGATAATAAAAGATGAACTGACAGCAATTCATCAAAAGTAATTCCAAGTCCTTCAGAACGCTTCTACTTTTTGAAAGAGATACATATTCTGTGCAATATGAACAAAATTAGGTAACATATTATAATAATAGCACCATAATGAGACTCATAGTACCCAACTCTGTCTCTTCCTATCACTTACCAGAAAAGCAACCCCACCACCATCCACTCTGGTGTCTTAAAGAAGCCAGATTAATGGAAAAATATACTGCAACCATTATTTGTAGTTAATTAGTCTCTCACAGCAATCTCTATAACTCGCATTTCTAGAATGTGATTCCTCTATAAGTATAAACTCTGTATTTTGGAGTTAACCTCCCAGATCCCCTGGTAGGAATTCTAGTCCTCTAATTCCAACTGCCTACTAGACAGCACAAATGTGGTAGCTCACACATATCTTGAATATTCAGTTAAAAATTACTATGATTCTTTACTATTCTCTCTCTCTCTCTATCTCTCATGTGTGTGTTCTGACTTTCTCAATGTCTGCTCTTTCTTTTGGTAAAATGTTGACCTTTTCTCATGTCTCAATATGTCCTAGTTTCACATATTAGAAAAATAAAATTCATAAAATAAAAAAATAAGCAGACAAGGAGTTAATTCTCCTCCCTCTCTATAACCATCCCAATGACCTGCCTACAATAAAGACCCATGTCCTATTCATTCTAAAATGCCTAAACATCTTTTGAAACCCTGCCCAAGTTTACATAGAAAAACATGTCATGACTTTTCCAATGACCCATAATAGAAAATATTTCAGAAAATAGTAGAAAATATTCCAGTTTTATAAAGCTATTTCCACTTCTGTAACATTACTCCCTTTCATCCTAACTGCCTTTCCTCCTTCCATACTGACAGTGCAATTGGGTTGGTCTTCACACACCATGAGGTCAACCTAGAATGAAAATGAAAGCATCTTTTTGCTTTAATCAATTCAATGGCCTCTACTTTCTAAAACTCAGCCCTTGAAAACAAAATGCAGGTGCCTACATTATCTCTGACTAGCTGCCCTCGAATCGTTCCTAAGTATGAAATCCTGAGATGTTTTGACTCTTCATGTTTAGTGAACTTGAAAATAACTTTCTCTTTGACTGGACTGCCACCACAATGGTTTTCCATTGACTTACCCTTGCAAACATCTTTTAACCATCTCATATTACTTACCATCTTCTGAGTCAACACTTGCTAAAACAAACCTCTGAAGCTCTTTGGCAAAATGATCAGTTTGGCCATACACACATAATTTATTTCTCTAAGTAGGAAAATTTGGAGCTGACTTTCTATCAATGAATTTTATTTATTTTTTATTTATTTATTTATTTATTTAATGGAGAGAGAGAAAGATTTTTGCTATAGGTTGTGTACACTCACCAGAGAGACAGAAAGCAAGAAATTAGCCCCCACAGGGGGGATGGCCACACCACAGCAACCTATTCTCTTCCATTCTCCTCCTAGTATTTTGGGCACATATATGTACATTCCCTGCGTGAGATATTTTTAAGCCCCCAGCTTCCACTATGTGGGAGTCCAGCAATGTAGCCATTATGCCATCTTCTGGTCCTTCTATCAGTGAATTCTAAGAAGGAAACAAAAGGGCATTAGGTTGTTTGCTCCCCCTCCCCACCTTTTTTTAAAAGTATATGTATTTATTTCTTTTGAGAGAGCAATAAATGCTCACAATACAGTCTTCATGCTGCAACTGATCCTTGACAAGTGTCAACTAGGATCATGGACACATGTGTGCACACACGGTGTATACAAAATAGCCTTAGGACATGACCCAAGGACCTCCCAGATGCAGGTACCGCATTAGAGAACCACATCATCACTGCACAGTTGCCAAGCCTCTTCTTTCTTCCTTCATTCTCTGTTTCACTTATTGCAAAGGCACAATTCACATTCTCTATCTCTCCCTCTCTCTATCTCTATCTACTTCCTAAATTTTCTCTCCTGACTATTGTGTCCAGAACCTCCCTCACTGAAAAGTCCTATATATTGCAACATACAGCATTCTAGGTACTCAGCCCTTGGACTTAACAATACCATATATTGGACAAACATGTTTTATTCTGTGTTTTTTTTTAAATATTTCCCATTAATGTGTCAGCATTACAAAATCAGGGTGGTAAAATAAAATATGTTATATTTTGGAGAGAAAGGGAGAAACCTTTTTCTAAACTTGTTTATTGGAATACTGTACTAGACTCTGGCCAATGTCCTCTTTGGTGAGTAAGAACTACTCTGCTATTTCTTCCTATAAACATATTATCCTAAAGTATTCTCCAAGGTACAAGGTTTAATAATTGAGGTGCCAAAAAGTGAAAAATTATTAAGTCCTCTAGATGAATGTCATTAAATCATAATTTCTTCCTGCTTATGACTATGTATATTTCCACAATATCTAGTGTAACAAAAAAAAAATTCCTGTATGCAAATTGCCTTTATAATTAAGGATGGAATTACTTACTATGAGACATGACATGAAAATATCTTAAATTCAATAAATAATTATTTACTCACATAGTAATATAGAGACAGGTAGTCCAAAGACAGCATGGAGAATCTATTCTTGAAACCAGGATCCTTCTATTTTCAATAAAATAAAATATCATAGTCCAATAGAGGTGATCCAAATCTAGCCATCATGGTCATAATCTAACTCAGAAGAAAAAGAAAAAGAACAATAAGGAGGCAAGGTGAATAGTAACTCTCTTTTAAGCTAAAGCTACAAAAATTTTTCACCAGATATTTTTTTCTTGAATATTCTCCATTGGAAGTTATTTATGTAGTAATGTCAAGCTGAAAAACAGTCTGTAAGAGATGTACAGTGCCATATATTGCAATATATAGATATTTTCATTGAGAAAGCCATTGGACCCAATAGCCAGGAGAGAAAATATAAGAGACAGACAAGAGGGAGAGGGGGAATAAAAGGGAGAGAGAGGGAAAAAAAATGAATTGTGCCATTATGACTAAGTGAAACTTTATTTTTGGAATCTCTGGCTTATATAAAAATGAGTGGTTATATTCCAATGAAAAAGGGAGATCAAATTTGGAATGTTATATATGCTCTGCCACAATTGTGACATAGTATTGTAGTTCATGGTTCTCCTTTTAATTATGAGTCATTTTTTAGAGGTAGTAGGATTGCTATTATTATTAAGATAACCCTCACACATTTTAGCATTGTAGATAAATTCTTTAAAACTTATGGTATACAGGAACCAGCAGTTAGCGTAATGGCTATGTCACTGGACGCCCACGTAATTGACTGCAGTTCGCTTCCTGGACTTGGTGGCTTAAACTCACACCGGGCGCATTTGCGTGCGTGCCCAATATCCCAAGAGGAGAATGGAGGAGGAGGGATTGTGGCGTGGTCATCCCTCCTGGGGGGTGATTTCTCGCTTTCTGTCTTTCTGTCTCTCTCTGTCTGTCTGGCGAGCGCATACACCCTATAGCAAAAGAAAAACCTCTCCAAAAAACAAAACCAAAAAACAAAACAAAACTTATGGTATCCAGTGAGCCCTACTTATTTTGTGGAGAAAAGAATATTTTCTACAAATATAATGTAGAAATATTCAACAACATATATTATTTTCTTATAGTCACACACACACATTTTGCACCATTTTTATGAAAATTTATACTAATAAAATATTCCTACATATACAAAAGCAGTGAAAATAAAAATGATATTTTCTCTGGTTCTAAAAAGAGAAGGAATATTATATTTAAGAAAAGGGCAGAGACAGTATTATTCATTTCATATTTTCTCATGTGGAAAATCTATGCTGATTTTCAGTCCAACTTCACAGATCAAAAGAAAAAAACAGATGATGTCAATGAAGATATTCAACAAAGTATACTGGACAAGTCAGATTGCGAAGTTTGATAATGTATCAGAACCACCATTTAGATTGAAAAAGACCTTGATATTCATGACAAGACATTCTCAAGCTATAGTGGCAGTAATAAAATATTTTCCAGGGAAAACATGTCAAAAATGGCAATAATTAGGAAATGGGCCACCACCTTCCTGTCAAGTTCATTATGAATTTTTTTTCAAAAAGATTGGTAAATCATACATATGACCCATGACAGCCAAACTCATTTGGTTACAAGTAATGTGAAAAATACGTTGCTTTATCATGCAGATTTCCCATTATCTATTGTCTCCCACTCACCCTAGTTTCTTTAAGCCACTAAACAAAATTAATGTTCATTTACTTCAACTGAAAAATAGAGATTTATTTTTAGCTCAGAGGTCATCTTGAACTCTTGAAAGAACATCCTATTTTCCTCAAAAAATTGTGATAAATCACCTAAAAGTTAAAAAAAGAAAAAGGTTATAGTTATTTGGAATTGAGTCCAAAATATATCAGCCAAGTGACCTTTTTGGCATGTTACTTGACTGCAACAAAATGCTGGTTTATCTGTGAAACAGAGAATGAAAAGGCAATTCTGAAAACTAACTGTGGACTTATATGCATTGTACTTGGAATAACTGGCTTAAAGTAAGAGCTAAAAATATATTGGTTTCTATTTCCCTTCTGCATTATGAACTGATCAGGTAAGGAAATCTTGTCTTCAATTGTTTTAAACCTTGACTTTTCCATCAAAAGTAATAACTATTTAATCATTTAAAAAATCATTCCACATATATTTACTGAATACCACTTATGCTTCAGGGAGTAGGCTAGGCATTATGAATGATTTTCTTTTCTTTTCTTTTTTCAGATAGAGTTTTGCTACAGGGCATGTGCACTCACCAGAGAGACAGAAAGCAAGAAACTGCCCCCATGCCACAATCCTTTCTTCCCCATTCTTCCCCTGGGATTCTGGGCATGCATGCAAACTGACCCAGCATGAGTTTCAAGCCACCAGGTCCAGGAGTCAAACTGTGGTCAACTACGTGGAGAATCTAGCAATGTAACCATTATGCCATCTGCTAGTCCCAGAATAATTTTATTTTCTTAAGAAAATGAGAAAAGTAATGAATTTTCTAACAAGAATCATGGTACTGAAATTTTAGTTATGACTAAATTATGTCTTATCTTTGTGATTCCTAAAATCAGTGAAACTTATTTTGGGAATCCTTGCTTCATACTGCACAATTTATGGCCACACATGGTCCCTAGTTTATAAGTTAGATATCTAGCGATTTAAGGATGGAATTACTTACTATGAAAAGAGACATAACATGAAAATATCTTAAATTCAATAAATAATATATTTACTCACATAGTAATATGGAGGCAGGTAGTCCAGAGACAGCATGGAGACTCTACTCTTGAAACCAACATCCTTCTACATTCCCTTCTCTGTTGATTTGCACTGCTCCCTGGAGCATGAGTAAACCAAAAGGATATACAGAGGTCATTCAAAAAGATCATGGAAAATGAGTATTATGAAAACACTATGCATGGATGTCAAAAAATGTGTGCAACAAAATAAACTCATACTTGAAAAACATTTTTTTAATAAAATTTTGAAGTACCTTCATATTGGGTCAATTTGAATGCTAACATTCTACATACTGTTAGAGTAATATACAATTAAATACCTATTTACTTTTTAAGCTGATAAATTAATCTGCACAGTCTTTCCTAGATGAGGCAAATTTCACTAAGTCTAGTGTTGCCTAGAGGTCATTATCTTTTCAGAAGCATATGATCATTTAACTTAAAATATACATTTTTTTTAATCCCAAGGAATCAGCACACATAGCATCTGGCCATGGTAATTTTTATTTTAATACATCATGAGCGATTAACTTCCCAAACCTTCAGCTACCCTATCTTATAATGGCGAATACTTAGAACAAAAAGAGAAGAGTTTACAGCTGAGGCTATATTATCAAAACTTTCACTCATTTTTATAGAAAGCAATAATGTCCTTACTGTGAATCTAAACCTTCTGCCATCACTAGGGCTCTCTTTATAATCACATCAGTGTACTTCGAAGCTAAGCAAAGTGGTCTGCTAGCAAATTATGTGGACATCTATATTTTTCATTTTCTTTGGACAGCTCATTTATGTTTACTATAAATATAAATCTTTCACAGATGTAACTACTTTTAGTGCAAGGCTGTATGGAATATTTACTGTCCCAGTAAAGCCCTGTTTGTCTTTACTTCTGGCATCAGAACTGAACTGGCAGGTTAATAACCGATGCTGACCAGTCAGCATGCAAAGAGTTTGGTCTCTGCCATAAGGTTTGTCAAGCGGGAAGGCCATTCCAACATATTGGTGTTCCAGGAGAGAGGAGAATCATGTTTCCTCTTGCATGTCAACAGATTGTGTCAAGGAAGAAAAAAAAAGAAGCAAAAACTGTTTTTAAGGGCTACTCAGAAGAGAAAGCTGTCAAAATGTGAATGATTTTCTACTGTCTTTATAAGGGCCAAGTATAGTGTGAGATACACTGTGACTGGAAAAGTAGACACTGGAAGTTGGAGAAAGACAACACTGAAAAAAAAAATAAACAATACAAATCAGTCATGGTGGTCCAAGGCATATCTTTAAATGCCAAAAAGTTATAATAAGAGCTTCCAAGCATCAAAACTTAGAAGCTGATTTTAGGAGAACACATGCCAACTGTCAATGCAGAAGACCTTTGGATACAGAAACCAAGCAAGTATCAGCCATTGCTTTTAGAGAACTGCACAAACAAGGAAGTTACGGAATGAATGGAAAGTGGGACAAATCAATCACTCAACTCATGAGGAGGAGGAGTTGCCATGGGGACTGTACTTCCTTCTGTTTAAGATTGAGCTCAGGGTCCCTGACATAGAAACAGACCAGGCATATCAGATACCTTTTTGATTGATTGCCTTTTCAGACCTTATTTCATGAAATCTTTACCCCTGCCCTACTGCATTCATGCAGTTCAGCCAGTGGGTAACAGGGGGCTTTTGTTAAGAGAAAATGCCAATCCTACATTTTCAGCCAAATGGACTAGAGTTAGGAACCTAATACAAACTGGCCCAGTCAGAATTCTTTCATTGGTAATTTGGCAATTGGATCTGAGTGAGTTTATTTTCTCTCTTTAAATGGCTAGATATCTAACTTATAAACTAGGGACCATGTGTGGGCATAAATTGTGCAGTATGAAGCAAGAAAGCAATGAAAAATCAATCTAGAGAGTAAAAAGTGAAAGTCATACGGGATGTGAACAGGGAAAATCAAGAGGGGTTCTTCACAGCACTGCGATTCCTGATTCTGGTTTTGACTTTCAACATGATAGTTAGCATTCCACAGAACAAAATGAACTCTTAAAATAATAATTTTTTCTCCATATTTTAACTTAAGATATAACTGTAAGTTTTAGAAAATAAGTCTTACCTATTCACAAGGGAGAGGGAGAATAGAGAGCTAGAATAGAACTCAATTAACCTGTTTGTCAAATGGAGTTAAGGTTAAATTTGCAAAATGATCAAGTAAATAGCACGGTAAATGCAGGATCTAAATGAGGGTTAGGGATAAAGAATATGAATTCAAAACAAATTTGTGCTTGGGCTGTCTAGTTCTAAATCTGGGGCTCAGTTATAAGGCTTCAGTGTCTAAAAATCTTTTTATGTCTGGAGCTAAGAAAAAAACTAAGACTCACAATAAAGGCATAAATCAACAAAGCAATGAAGTCAGGATGGTTATAAAATCATCCACCAAAAGAGGATAGTACGCAACTTGGATCCACATCTGCAATTTTAAAATTATTCCATATATCAAGGGGAAGATAATTAATACTCCATGAGTTTATATAACTTAATGAGTTCATTCAATTGCCCAGGCAAAAGTCTAGTTTATTTAAGAATCAAATTACACATTAACATCCTACTTATTGAGAGGAGGAACCAAGGCTCCTAATATTGAAAAACCTTTCTATGGTCAAATTCCAGGATTTGATACAACTCTATATCCATACATTCCACACATAACCGTTTCCAACATTTTGTAATTTACCAATAGCTATCATTTATTAAACATCTTTTCTGCATTGGTTCTACATCAAACACTTTATCTGTAATATTAACTGTTTTGATAATCATCCTGAGGCCAAACTAGTATGTGCTAAATGTGACAGAGATAAATTTTAGATTCAGAACTGCTTGACTCCATATCACATTAGACTACTTTGATTTTTTTTTATAAATTAAGCATAGTTGAGCTTTTCCTAGAAGATAGAAGGGGGAAATATTCTATTTTAAAGAACCTTAACATAAATTTAGAGACAAGATATTGGAAAACCAATGAAAATACAGTTGCAATGCTTATAAACAGAAGCTATAAAGTTTACTTTATAATAACATATCCATGCTTTCACAATGTGCTAGAAGAGAATAATTTCTTAAAAGATTGGGCTTTTTAATAGGTATCTTCTTTTTGCAATTATTTAAGAGTAAAGATTCTCTATATGTATTGATTTTACAGGGCTTTTTTAATGAAGACCCACAAACTGCATAGCTTAAGTGACAGAAATAAATTATTTCAAACCATTCTGAAGGTTGCATATCAAAGAACGAGATACATACACGATTGGTTCCTTCTGAGAGTTCTGAAAGAGAATCTGTTCCATGTCTTTTGCCCTGCTCCTGGTAGTTAGTTAACCAGCAATCTCTGGCCTAAAAGCATCACTCTATTCTCTGCCTTCATCTTCTTATTGCATTTTCGTGTGTGTGTGTGTGTGTGTGAGTGTGTGTGTGTGTGTGTGTGTGTGTGTGTCTGAGTCCAACTTATCCCTTTTTTATAAAGATACTACTCTAATTGGATTAGGGCCAACCCTGATAATCTCGTATTAACTGAATACAATTGCATGACTTTCTTTTTAAACAAGGTCACATTATGAAGAAGTGAGGGCATACGAATTTCAGGGAGGGACACAACTCAACATATGAATTTCAGGAAAGGACACAATTCAACCCATATAAAGGCATTATTTTTTTATTTTTATTTTTTGGAGAGAGATTTTTGCTATAGGGCATGTGCACTCACTGGAGACACTCAAGAGACAGAGAGAGAGACAGGAAGTGAGAAATTACCCACTAGGGAAGATGGCCACACTGCAATCCCTTGTTCTCCATTGCCCTTTCAGGATGTTGGGCACCCTGACACATACAACTGGCATGAGTTTCAAGTTGCCTGGTCTAGAACTCTAACCATGGTCGACCATGTGTAAATCCAGCACCTTAACCACTATGTCATCTTCTGGCCCCTATATAAGGACATTTTTGTGGATGGATAGTCTTTTAGCTCAGTTTTCTGCTTGGAATGTGATCTCATACTTGAAATTTCTCTTTGGGTTTGTAGATACAATGTATAAGCCACCATGCTCCTCACACCATTCTATCTCTATTCCCTACTCCGTAGCTGTCTTCTGCTTTATCTCTCCATTTTTTTCTCCAGGTTTCTTCCATCATTTAGGAGGGTATCTCTGTAGTTGAGATAGCTTTTGCCAGTCCATTTGTACTTGGAAGAGAAGTTTTGCTGACTACATCATTTCTACCTGTTCTGGATGATTAAATTTCTCTTACATTTTTGACCAAGTCATAAATCCAGCATTATTTTCAGGCAATTGCAATATTGTTCTCTTTGTATCTTTTGTCAAATAAACCAATCAGTAAATTTAACTGGGAAGAGAGTCTATCTCATAAATTTCCTTTACAAACACCATAAAAAGTCATACAAGAAAATTACCAATTTTAATTCATTATTTTTATTCTATGTCACTATTTTTTGAAGAAGATATTCAAAGTGCTGTCTGACCTCCACATTTAATATAGTAGGGTCAGGAACTGCTGACTCAGCATAGGATCTATTAATATCTCCAGTGTTTCTTTTATACATGTCATTAAGAATGGAGCATTTCAATTTTTTGTTTTCCTCAAGGGATGAAAGGCCCAAACAACTTGACATATACATAAAACCAAACAGGCACTAGAACCTGATAACCCATTTCAGTCTAGGGTCAAAATAATGTCACTTTTTATGATCACAGGCTTCAACTCCTCCTTGTTTTCCCCAATACCTGCCTTTAGACTTGCCTAACGCTGAATTCTATATGATTTCTCTGTGATCTAGAGATAGTATTTATTTATCTTTGGACTTTTTGGTTGTCCCCTTGGTCATAAAGTCATTTCCACTTTCCATTGGTTCCTGTTGACTACTCTGCAATTAGCCCATACACAAATTCTTCACACTGATTTACCGTTCAACCACATGTCACATAGAATCTTTAAAGAAGACAATTGTATGCATTTAGGATTATAAACAATAAAAAGAGGGTTATTTAGAAATAAAAAATTCTTTTCACATCCGTATGTGATAATTAAGAACACATTAGTTAAGTAGCTCCATTATTGCCTAAATGAAGCAAACATATTTCACTTTTATAACTTCATAGAAATTTTAATGGGAATTTTATCTGTTCAGTTTCAATTTCTAGGAGGGAAATATCCTTAATCTTCTCTACTATATAGCAAATGATGTCTCAGTTTATTTTGGTCACCAAAGAAGTAAAAATAATTTACCTCAAGTCCCACTCATTTTTTTCTCAATAAATGTTCAACGTCGAATCTATGCATATATTAGAAATGCCCTTTATACTGTCATTGTGAAAGTTCATTATTACTTGGGTTGAGAAGTGGTTGGAGAACAGAAAAAAATATCCCTTTTACTCAGAAATCACCTGTGTCAGTTATCAATTATTGAATCTGTTAAAACATTTTTTTAGAGAATCAGGCTTTGATCTGAATTTTGAAGAGTAATCCTAATGTAAATGATGGACCCTGGGTATAATAATGTATTAATGAAGGCCCATTGATTATAACAAATGTACTGCTCTGGTGGGGGAATGTTAATAATGGAAAGGCTATGCATGTATGAGGCTGGGAATATATGGTAATTCTCTATACCATGCTCAATTTTGCCATGAATGTAAAATTACTTTACAAAGTAAAATGTATTTTAAAAAAGAGACTTAATTAGATATTTGCTGCTATTACACAAATAAAATATGAAAAATGTTATAAAAAGTAAATTGAGCTCTGAAAGAAAGAATAGAGGTAACCAAGAGTATTAATTCACAATCTTTAGATAATTGATACTATGATAACATATATACATTTTTAGATATGCATTTTTAATATTGTAGATTATTGAGAAAAATTTAAGTAAAGGCCTTGATTTTTTGATAGCAGAAATAATGTACTTTGAGGAAAGCATAATTTATAAAATGGTATAGTATACTATAGAAAAGACCATGGTAAGAAACAAAAATTCTGATTTTTACATAAAGATATCCCTAGACAATGTAATTACATCCCTGTAACTCATTATAAGTAGAAAATATCATGAGTTGAAAAGCTTTTAATACGTGTTACCTATTGAGTATCATAGTATGATTTCTACTGAATGCATATTGCTTTCTCACCATCACAAAGTCCAAAACTCATAAGTGAACTACAGCATGTTAGAAACTACACTATCATGTGTCAGGTGAAAAAAAAATCTAAGTTCATAGAAATCAAGCAAAAATCCTACAAAATTTGATAGCAGAAATATGACCAGAAGCTGAGGTTTCTCGGTCCTAGTCAGTCTACTCATTCAACATGGCATTTGATATATTTTAGTCACTTCCTAAAAATAACTAGTTCACTTATGAAACAAAAATAATTAAATAAATGGTCTCACCAAAGGACACACTAAAATTAAATATATTTTAAGATTTTGAGATTTTTATAATTTTATAATTCTAAATCTATGCTGAGTGAGTGAGGAAACTGAAGGGTATAGAATTCCACCACATTAACTCAGGAAGATATGACTGATCACAAGACAGAAATAAGGGACTACCCCTATAGTGTAGATGTTAAATTCTATGCACAGGGAATTGGATTCCACATTGTGAACCACAGTTTGGGTCTGATTACTGGTGACTTGTAAAACATGCTATATGCATGCCCCAAATACTGACGGGATGGAGAAAAAAGGATTGTGGCATAATTACTCTCTATGGGAGAAGTGCTTTCCCACTCTCCCTCATCCCCAATTGTTTCCCACTCCCTGATGAACCTAGAGACTCTCTGGAAATTAAAAAGAGAGAGAGAAAGAGAGAGAGAGGGAGAGAATAGAACTAAGTTCTTCTGCATTATGATGTAATATCTTCATTGGAAATAGGATGGTATCTACTCTATAAAAAATATCCAAAATATACCTGTTGGTCCATTCAGGCTGCTATAATAAAATACTATAATCTAGGTAGCTTATAAACAACAGAAATTTGCCTCTCATAGTTCTCAAAGCTAGACCATCCAAAATCAGAGAGAAATCAAATCTGGAGTCTGGTGAAAGCCCATGTTCTGGTTCGTAAGTCCGTCTCCTGTGTGCCTATGCAGTAGAAGGACAGAAGGAGCTCTCTGGAGTTTGTTTTATAAGGGCAAAATATTTTTCATGAGGGCTCTTCCCTTGTGACCAAATTTCCTTCCCAAAGGCCCCGTTTTCTAGTACCATCACTTGGGGATTAACTTTTAATGTATGACTTTCAGACCCTATCATTCTACCCCTTGACCTCAAAAAATTATATTCTTTTTGCATTCAAAATACATTAGTTTTATCCTAATAGCCCCCAAAGTCTTACCTAATTTTTGCTTCAACTTTAATGTCTAAGTTGAAAATTTCATTCTCATGTAATCAAAATCAAATATGCATGGTATGGTTCATACTGAAACAAACTGCTTTCCAGCTATGAATCAATGAAGTCAAACTGCCTTCAAGATACAGTGATGGGGAGCCATACAGTAGTTATTTCATAGGGACCAGCAGTTGGCATAATGGCTATGCCACTGGACTCTCATGTAGTCAACTGCAGTTCGAGTCCCAGACCCAGTGGCTTAAAACTCACACTGGGCGCATGTGCGTGCATGCCCAAGATCCTGAGAGGAGAATGGAGGAGAAGGGATTGTGGTGTGGTCATCCCCCCTGGGGGAGTGCTTTCTTGCTTTCTGTCTCTCTGTCTCACCTGGCTGGTGAGGGCATGCGCCCTATAGCCAAAACCTCTCAAAAAAAAAAAAAAAGTTATTCCATAGATATTCTGATAGATATTCCCACTTTAGAAAAGAAAAATAAAAAATAACAGAGTAAAAGATCTTTAGTTGAAACTCATAGGGTGAAGCAGTATTTTTAAGTTCTACTCTATTTCTGATTAAAAATACTGCTTTAAATATTTTCTCTCTTCTCACACTTTAAGCATTCAGACTTCTCCTTCAACACTTTACTTAGAAATTTCTTCTGCCAAACATCCTATGTCATGGCTCTCAAGTTCTACCTTCTAGAAAAGTAGGACACAAACACTATTCACCCAAATTCCTCTGTCACTTTATGAGAAGAATGGTCTTTTCTCCAGTTTCCAGTAGCCTGGTCCTTATTTTTGTCTGAGACTTCATCAGAATAGCATTTACTATTCATATTATTACCAACTTTTTTTCATAACTACTTAGGTTTTCCTTAAAATTGAGACTTTCTCTACAGCTCTCTTTTTTTCTTGCTTGGTCCTCACCAGAATCACCTTTGACAGTCTGTTCATATTAATATAAGTCTTTTCAGCAAGCACATCAAAACTCTTTCTAAGTGTCTAGCCACTACCTACATCCAAAACTGCTTCTATATTTTCAGGTGTGTGTTATAATGATACCTCTACTTCTTAGTAACAATATTCTGTCATAGTCTATTTGTATTTCTATCATAAAGTACCATATTGGTAGCTTATAACAACAGAAATTTATTTCTCAAGGTTCTGGAGACTTGGTAGTCCAACATTAAGACAGACTGGCAGATTCTGTGTCTGGTGATGGCCAATATTTTTGGTCAGAGATAGTGATTTAGCTAGCTACATTCTCAAGTAGCACAACGGTGGGATAAGTTTCATTGGGACTATTCTTTAATGACATAAATCTCATAAATGAGGACTCTGCCCTGATTCAAACTCTTTTAGTCTCTACTCATTGCCTAATCCCGAAGCTACTTTAGCATTTTAAGGTTTGTTATACAAACACAAACATAAACATTCAGACCATGTCAATCAATACCTATAGATATAAATAAATAAATTTGATTGACAGAATGCCTAAAAGTCTATATTATGATCTCTGTGTGGTATTGTGTTTATTTAGTTTACTTTCTTTTTTTCTTTCTTTTTTTGGAGAGAAATTTTTGCTATAGGGTGCATGTGCTGACTGAGCAGACAGAGACAGAGAGACAGAAAGCTAGAAATTACCCCCCCCCAGGGGGATGGCCATGCTGCAATTCCTTCTCCTCCATTTTCCTCTCAGGAGTTTGGGCACGCATGCAACAAACGTGGCACAAATTTGAAGCCACCGGGTCCAGTGCTTAAACTATGGTTGACTAAATGGAAGTCCAGTGACGTAACTATTATTCCATCTGTGGTCCCCATATTTTTTTAATGTCCAAAAATTATTTATTTATTATCATAATTTTGTTTATATTACATTGAATCACATAGAACTTTACAGTATATTACATTCTTTTTCCAGAAGGAATACCATGCATATAAGTCAGACAGACATTACTATCCATATCATCATCATCAAATAGCTTTTCATCACTTTTTTTCCAGATTATTATTATTATCTTTTAAACATTCAATCACTATCATTTTGCTTGTAAAAAGATTTTACCCAACATGAAATACTTCTAAGACCAGTCCAATTGAGAACACTATACATGTTTATCACCAACAAGTAATAAACCATTTCTGTGTCCTGTGGTCCCCATTTCTTGAATTCTTGTTGCCATTAACTGTCTCATGATTATTTAAAACTTATGCTAAACTATAAAACAAATGAAAGAAAAAGAGTAAAGATAGCAAATTATCAACTTTTTTCTTTTTTTTTTTTTTTTTTTGAAGAGATTTTTGCTACAGTGTGTATGTCCTGACAGAGAGACAGAAAGCAAGAAATCACCCCTGAGGGGGAGATAGCCACACCACAATCCCTTTTCCTCCATTCTTATCTCAGGATTTTGGGTATGCAGGCACATGTGCCCAGCATGAATTTCAAGCCACCAGGTCCAGGACTTGGTCCGTGGTCAAACATGTGGGAGTCCAATAACCTAACCGTTACATCATCAGCTGGTCCTACAAATTATCAACTATTTACTGCCTTCTATATGATGGGAAGTATGGTGCTATTTTTATGTTTTTTGGGTTTTTTTTCTCCATTGATTTAACAGACATCATCAGCTGGTCCTACAAATTATCAACTATTTACTGCCTTCTATATGATGGGAAGTATGGTGCTATGTTTTATGTTTTTTGGGGTTTTTTTCTCCATCAATTTAACAGAGACATGATTGCTTGGTTGCATTAGCCTCAATTTATAAGAACACTTATTAAAACTATAATTTATGTAGCCAAAATACAGAGAGCCACAACTCCAAATAAATAATGAGTTCTGAAAATCCAAGAATCTTTATTTATATTTTTAAGCATTTGAAAAATTTCTTTATTGTATTTGTCCTGTAGACACCTTGATAAATGCATTGTAATTCCATGGTTTGGCTCTATTTAAACTTCAAAATAAGATTTGAAGATTTCTTTGGTTCTTTAATTGCAACAGGCAAACAATATGAACATAAAGAAAGCAGTTTCAAATATAGCTTTAGAAACCAGAATTTAGCTGTTAAGAAAAAAATCTATAAATACTTAAACTTGAAAGATGTCTTGTTACTGATAATGAAATGTTGTGGAAGGTTTTATCTACTCCAGAGCTCAAGTTCAATTTAGCAGATGTTGTATAAGCCTGTTAGGGACATAATCATATCCTAATCATTTCATTTCTCAGTAAAGCTCCAGATGCTTGTCTATAACCATGGTTATATTCCCCAAAATGTATCTTATTTTTGTAGAAATACAAACACTAAATTAAAGAAACAGATCACTGATACTGTATTAAGTGTAGTAACAATACATATTATTCTTCCGTCATAAAAGGATTGTAAATCGCTCATTCAAGATTCTCACAAATTCTATGAGTGTGCCCATTGTCCCTACCTATGAGAAATAATCATGACAAAAGAATGATTAAAGCATGGACTTCTCCTTAAGGGAATTTGCAAACTATTGAGGAAATACACTTGTTAAGAGATTATTTGAAACACATTTAGGTAATAGTAAACAAAAGTAAAACTATTGGAGAGAAAAAAATATTTGCAATATAGTGAAGAAAATAATAACAACATATTTTAACATTTATTAAGCTTGTACCATATGTCGGCCAGTGTTTTAAGTGTTCTATGTCTTAACAAATTTATTTCAACTTATTTTAATAAAATGAGCACTTTACATATATGATCTTTTATCAATCTACAAAAATAGTTTTATAATTATTATCCTCATTTTACACATGAAGATAGTGAGGTTTGGGTTTTAGTTGTCTGAGTTTGCATAGTATACAACACACTGAAAATGGGTAATTTAAAGGGAGTTCAATAAAGGAGCTCTAGGGGCCAGCAGATGGCACAACGGTTAGGTCACTGGACTCCCACTTGGCTGACTATGGTTGGAGTCCTGGATCCAGTGGCTTGAAAAATCACAGCAGGTATATGCACGTGCATGTCCCAGATCCTGGGAAGAGAAGGGATTGCCACATGTCCATCCTACAGGAGGGTGACTTCTCACTTTTCCTCTCATTGTCTCTGTCTCTTTGTCCAGCAAATGCATGCACCCTAGGGAAAAAAAAAAAAACCTAAAAAATAAAGGAGTTATTATACATATAAATTGTGGGTATAATTAGAAAAATAACAAGAAAAAAAATCTGAACCACTGTGTCACCTAGAGGAAAGAGTAGGGAGTTTTTGCTACTCAACTATATAAAAGAGAAAGGGGAAGCAAGAGTTAAAGTTGCTTACATTGGCTAAAACCATCTGGAAATCGGAGGTCAAAGATTATTATGATGTAGTCCTAAAGAGAGTGGCATTGAAGAGTATGAGGTACAGTAATCAGAACACTCTCAACAGAGTGAAGGTCAGAACATTCATGATAAAGACTTCCATCCTTCCATCACTTTCACACTACTTCATAATCAGCTTAACAATAACCCACAATCCTTGGACCAACTTCCTACCTTTGTGATGTGTTTAACAAATTTTTTTTCAAGTTAGATACATAAAAGTTGTAAGAGACAAAATATAATAAAACTTGTGAGGAGAGAAATTAGACTTGGGGAAATATTGAGGAAGTTTTAATCTGATAAGGAAATGCTTGACCTTCACCTTTTTATTAATGGACATACATTGAATACCTACTGTATATGTATGCTGCATTGCTCTAGTCACTAACAGGCAGAAAAAGAACAATTTCTTCTCTTGAGAGTCATCAGACCAGATGAAAATGACAGGTAGAAAGCAATTACAATACACCATGACCAATGCATTAAAAAATATACAAAATATTATAGAAAAAAGATAAAGAATATTTTACAACATTACTTAATTTAATACTCCTCAATTCTTATGAAAAAGCTATTTTTATCAACATTATACAAATAAGTTAAATAAGACTCAAAGAATTTAAGTAACCTACGTATGATCTGACAGAAAATAAATATCACAATCAGATCTGCCCAAAGTCTATGCTTGAATCACTCAAATCCCTTTTACAAAAATATCTCCTCTTGTATTATGCAACAAATGTAGACCATTTGCCAATACTTGAGAAGCTAGAATAAACTAAGATTGGGAATAAAGACAATGTCAAAGTTCTTAAACAGGTCATAATGTTCTCACATTTAACTATATTTTACTATTTTGGTCAGTTACTGACATGTTCTAAGAAAAAAAAAAGAAGTGTAATATTCAATTTAATTCAAATTTCACTAAAGATATATGTGCATATGTAAAAAAAAACTGCTGAAATAGTTTCATAGCCCACTGAATTTCGGCTATGCTCAGTCCTCATTTAGAAGTTATTTATGTTCCTGGTACATCATATATTACCCACTATGACCACATGAATGTATGTAATGCTCATCTCTTAGCTCTGTACATTTTAATCTTTCATTTACTACCCTCTACTTTTATTAAATAGAATAAAACTATGAGTATAATTCTTCTTAAGAATAATTTTCTTCTATCAAATATGCATGAGTGTTTCATATTTAGTGGTATGGAAAATATTATGCTCAGAAAAAAATAGAGTAAATAGAGCTTGGGAAGTGTCTATTCTCAGTATGTCTCCCTTTACTCAACCTTGGTATCATAGTTATGTTATTTAGTCATTGCACTAGTCTAGCATATAATAAAGGGGAACTTCTACAATGTGTTTAAGACTCTGTAGAACATAGTTGACTTTTGTTTTAATCTTATAAAACATATGTAACTTTACTGTGGGAGAAAAATGTTAGACTTTGGGAGAAAGAAAGGAAGTAGAGAAGGAAAGGATCAGAAAGAGAGGAAGAAAGAAGAATGGAAGAAAAGCAGGAAGGAAGATTTTTATCAGCACTTATTATGTACTAGATGATAGTACTGTCATAGAATTATAAATTATAATAGAATGCTTCAGAATTTAAAAATGCTACCAATGGTTTTCTTTTGCATTACTTAAATAATTTAGTTTTCTTTTCACTAAGTCATGCAGATAAACTCTCAAAAAAGATTAAATGATTTATATGAGAATATAAAGATTTTTTCATAGACTAACCATTTCCTTTAAATTTATAATCTCTTTTCTTTTTCCCTAGCATTGCTATTATTTTCTTATTTCATAATTCTACAAGGTCATAATAGTCCGACTGCCTTCTTTTCAGCACTAGACATTCAGTGAGTTTCCTCACCAGATATTACTGATAGGATATAAGAATATTATAATTTGATGTCAAGCCCAGTGTTTATATTTATTAAATTTCTTAATATGTTACTTTATTTTTAAAATATAATTTTAATTTCTTTATTGAAATTTGAACTTTGTGTTTCTGATTTTAGCCTCTAATAAAGGAAATAAAAATAGCTGAATAAGAGGCAACAAGCAACATGGTGGATAAGGCGCTGGACTCCCACATGAGTGACCAAGGTTTGAGTCCGAGACCCAGTGGTTTGAAAATCACTCGGGGTTGGCATCAGCATGTATCATAATGGTTACATTTTGAACTCCCACGTGGCCAACCTTGGTTCAAGTCCCAGACCCAGAGGCTTGAAACTCACACCAGACATGTGCATGTGTGCCTGTGTGCCCCAAATCCCAAGAAGAGAATGGAGAAGGGACTGAGGCATGGCCATTCCCCTGGGGATGATTTCTTGCTTTCTCACTTTCTGTCTCTCTGCCTCTCCAGCAAGTTCATCTCTCTAAAAGTCTCTCTCTCTAAAAAAAAAAATAATAATAATAAAATGAAATAAAATCACACAGGGTATCTGTGCACATGCCAAAAACCCTGAGAAAAGAATGGAGCTGAAATTACAGTGTGAACATCCTCTATGGGGACTGATTTCTCAGTTTCTCTTTGTCTTTATTTCTCTCTAGAGAGTCCACATACCCTATGATCAAAAAAAAAAAAAAAAGGAATAAAACTGAACAGCTATATGACAGTAATAATTAATTAATACTACCTAAATTTTTATCACTTATACCTTATCTTGATTATTTAAATTATATTTTTCTAATTTTTTATTGCTATGATCCAAACGATTGTACCCCTCCAGAATTCACACATTAAATCCAGTCCCAAATGTATTGATATGAAAGGGTAGGGGAAGTGACTAGGGTAGAGCCCTTGTGAATGGAATTAGAGATCTAACAAAAGAAGCTTCTGAGGGTATGTTCCTTCTACCTTGTGAAGATGGATAGAAGGTTCCATCTATGAATTAGAGATCTATCACTGAGCACTGACTTTGCTGGCACCTTGATCTGAGACTTCCAAATTTCTAGAACTGTGAGTAATAAATTTCTGTTTTTTATAAGTTACCCAGTCTAAAGTATTTTGTTATAACAGCCTCAAGGGACTAAGAAAGTTACCCTTAGTGAAGTTATATTTCATTATACTAACAGTGGTGAGTGATTGATTTCTGAGCTTAGTGGACTACTATAATATAAATGAAAAGATAAACAAATATAGTTATAAAAAGCTTTGTAGAATAACATGATTAAAGAAATATAAAGTGAGCAGGAAAAAATGCATTTCAGAAAAACTCATTAACTACCATTTTTGAATGAGGCATAGATACCGCAAGAACTGATCAAAGTATGAGAATATAAGTAAAAGGCTAAATGAATGAATTAATGACATTTCTTATCAATAGTTTGTATTTTAACAAGCACTTATGTTTTAGAGAGGGGATTAGAACTACAAGAATTGGTAAGGAGGAGTGAGGAAACTGAAATAGTATATAATCTATATGTAGATAAAATCGAAATCAAAGTAAAACAAAATTAATGACAAACAAATATGAACAATTAAAGCTATTTATGTATACATATGTATGGTGAGGTTTCTATAATAGCTAGTTTTAATTTATTCTCTACTTCTCTTATTTACAATTCAATACAAAATAATTATAGCTCCTAGGTCATGCCCTCAAATAATGTATTTTTAAATTCAGCAGTCAAGGCATACACAAGAGTCAAGTGAATTAACGATATACGACATAAGATTAGCAGCAAATGTCATAGGGTTCAAAGGTCACAGATCATTATGAAATGACATGGTGACAGAAAATTTCTGAGGGAACTGATGATGTAAATGTGCACAGAATTTCCTAATAATGGTAACAGCAACAATGGATCCTTATTGAGCATGATTTTACATGATAGACTGTTTATTATTCACATTTTATAGATGAGGACATTGATTCATTGAGGAGTAAATAACTGGTTCAAGGAGAATGAGGTGAGAGTTGTTTTATTTTGCAAAGAAAGAGTGAAGAAATTAAAGTACAGGTGATGTCCTTAGTGTGAACTCTGCTCACATAACTACTCTCTACCTTCGGGGCCAAAGACTTCATGTTGGAAACAGTAAATAAGAGCTTAGAGGTATACAGGGCAAGACTCTAAAAGATAGCCAAAGGACTAATATTTAATGCAGAATTAGTAATTTAGAACAATCAATATAGCCTCATGAGTTGAAAGAGTTTGAATGGTAATGAATTTTTCCTAAAAGAATCCTCTGTATGCTTATTTTTCTAAGTACCTAATTTTATTTTATTTTATTTTTTTGGAGGGAGAGGTTTTTGCTATAGGGCACATGCGCTCGCCTGAAAGACAGAGCAGGAAAGAGAGACAGAAAGCAAGAAATCATCCCCCAGGGAGGATGACCACGCTGCAATCCCTTCTCCTCCATTCTCCTCTTGGGATCTTGGGCGTGCATGCACATGTACTCAGTGTGAGTTTAAGCCACCAGGTCCGGGACTTGAACCGTGGTCGACTACATAGTAGTCCAGTGACATAGCCATTATGACAACTGCTAGTCCCCTAAGTATCTAATTTTAATTGTGGCAGTGAAGACTGACAGGTAATCATAATTGTGACAATAAGACTCACAAGAAATGTATTACCTGGAAACATGGATAGAGTAATAACATATAAGATAATGACTCTGAGATAAGACTGGGGAGATAATATGGACCAAAGACTATGATTATTAATAAAATCACAACTTCTCTAATTTTCCCCTTATTACAACTCTTTGAAAACTATTGTTACTTTCCAATAAATGTATTAAAAGTAATGGTACTCAGAGAATAACCTGCACAAGTTTACATAGCTAAGATGTAAGAGTTGGATTTCATTGAGCCAGCCCTATCTTACTCTAAAGTTTTATTTTTTTAAAGGAATTATTTATTTTATTTATTATAATTTTTTTTAATCTACTAAAATCATCAGAGAGAGAGAGAGGGAAAGTGAGATAGCAAGCTGCCAAGTCCAGGACTCAAACCATGGTTGACCATGTGGGAGTCCAGTGTCCCAAGCATTATTCCACCTGCTGGCCCCTAAAGTTTTTTCCTTATTTTTGAGGCATCTCTCCTGAGGCACTGTAAGATATTAAATTAATTAAAATCTGAATAGTGTACCTAATCTATCAAGAATAATGCAGTAAACTGGGTTTTCTGATGTGGCCTCAAATAAACAGAAAGTTTGTTTTATCAGAGCATAGAATATCCTTAGCATTCTCTATAATTTACCTTTCACCCAGCAGCCTCAATTACAATATAGCATGTTATCACTGATGGAGTAATCTTCCTTTTATATTTCCTGCCTCTAGTCCATCTTGTTCTTATTTCTATAATGTGGTTTGCAAAGTTTCCAGATTGGACCCAACAGCATTCTGTGTAGGAAGCTATAGCTAGAACATCCATCTTAACACTTCTTCCCCTTATGGATATGCAGATTCTTTCTTGTGCAACAAACTAATTAAAGTCCCCTCCCAACACAATATACAAACAGCATATAAATATTTAACGGCCTGGTTTAGCATTTTTATTAGATTCTATGATACATCAAACTATACTCTGTTTAAGAGCTGAGTCTAAATGATATAGTGCTTTCAAAAACCCCATCATGCATGATGTATTTTAGCAATAAAATTTAAAGAAAACATTTAGGCTGTACTGAGAGTAAACTATTATTCTTTACTTATTCTATGACTTGAACTTGAGCACTCACCAATTACTCATTATGCTTTTATTAGTAGTAGGTAGTAGTGTATGCACCACACAGGATATAAAATCACCCCAGGATTATTTGATATTGTATGTTTGGTCCTGCTCCTTGTCTTTAGAGTTTGATATTTTTGGTGCTATCGCTTCACAAACGTCTCCTATGTCTCAACTAGCTCTACCTACTGGCTTTCACATTGTTCATCCTACCATTAATCTCCAGTTTTC
>NW_006159569.1:1901413-1950344 GCF_000334495.1 Tupaia belangeri chinensis
CCCTACATCTGTTCCTGTCTCCTTGGGATCTGGGTTTCTCAGCTTTGTTTTCAGGATTTCCAGATACTCTGCTGGCATAAACATCAATGGACTAAACTTCTCAGCAAGGTCTTACTGCCAATAAAAGCATCTAATCTCTGCCATCTTCTCGGGTTAAACATACCACTATCCTGACTTTTTCAGACAAACTCTATTTAGGAACACCATTTCTGTGAGCAGTCCTCAAATCACTCATGTGTTTGAAACCAGTGGCAAGTAGCTTAAATGTGGCCCTAGGGAGAATTCATATAGAATGCTCACAGAGGTTGAACCAAAGTAAGTCAATAAGATAATTTTCCTATCAGTTTCACCTTTAATATTTCCGTAGCTAAGTCTGGAATTTTACCTCCAAGTCTAACACAACTGAGATGATAACTGGTTATTAAAATGATAAATGATTCTAATATTTCATGCTATTTAAGGATTCATTAATCTCAAGATTATATGCATATGTAAAAGTGCATTTTTTACTTATTCAATAGCCTAATAATAGGTGGAGAAAAACTTGGAAAGGGTGCTAAAGGGTAATGACCCATAGAGTACAGTTTTCCTAAAAGAGAAAAATATATACTCAGGTCTCGCGTTAATCATTCAAATGTTACTGGTCTAATTACAAATCTGTTGCCAGTTAGAAAAAATGTCAGGTAAGGACATGAGAACAAGTATTTTCAGATATAGTCTGCATTGAAGGGGACCAGCAGTTAGCATAATGGCTATGTAGCTGGACTCCCATGTAGTCGACCAGTTTGAGTACTGGACCCAGTGGCTTAAACTCATGCCAGGCGTGTGTGCGTGTATGCCCAAGATCTGAGAGGAGAATGGAGGAGAAGGGATTACAGTGTGGCCGTCCCCTGTGGGGGGTGATTTCTCGCTTGCAATGCTGCAATCCCTTCTCCTCCATTTTCCTCTCTGGATTTTGGGCATGTACGCACATGCGCCTGGCATGAGTTCAAGCCAACGGGTCCTGGACTAGAACCCAGGTTAACTACATGGGAGTTCAGCGACATAGCCATTACACTAACTGCTGGTCCTGAGAATTTTTTTTTTTAGTTTTTTTTTGGGGGGGGGGTTTGTTTGTTTTTTATTTAGAAGAATTTCTGAAAACATTACAGGTCCGCCAAAAAGATCCTATGATGTTGCTAATCTATAAAAGTATTCAAAGTTAAGCATTTTTATAATGTGTGCAAGAGATTACAATGCTATTTCCCAAACCTAACATGCTGTGATTTGTACTTTATAAATGGTTCGGGGTCAGCAGATGGCTAGATCTCACATGGCTGACTTTGGGTTCCTTTCCCAGACCCCTGGCATAAAGAACACCCAAGTGGATGCACACATGTTTCCAGAATCCTGAGATGAGACTGAAGGAGATATTACAGCATGGCCATCACACTTGATGGATTTTCTCTCTCTCTCTCCTCTCTCTCCAGGGAGTATACACACTCAATAGCAATCAATCTACCAATGAATCAACCAACAATTTTTTACTCCAACCCAGAGCTGTAACTTCTCAAGTGATATATCAGGAAATATATTCCATTTATATTAAACTAGTTTCAAGTTCTAAATGTGGTATTATGTCATGTTTAGTTACCTTTTCCAATGATATCTCCTTTATGTATAATTTAACTTTAACTAACACTTTCCTTTGTTCAGTGATGATTCATGTGAGCAGTGACAATACTGGTATTATTTACTTACAGAGTATTTGGGGTTTTATCTCATAGTTTGAGGCATAATAGTTCCATAGTTCCTCAATAATTATGCATCTGTGTCACTTTTGTTGCTATATTATTCAGAATGAGAAACCCTTCCTGATATCACTCTGTTCATAGGTTAAAGACCCAAATACTATTTTTGAACTCTTGTTATTATTATTATTATATATCTCTTAATAAGCTTTGAAAATCAAAGATTAGGCCAGTGGAAATACTTGCAGGAAGAAATTTAAATATCTATTTTTTCCTTTGTAGAACGCCATATTCCTTTGTAAAGCCAGTCCTGTTATCAATTTAGTAGAACTACGGCATTGAACCATCCTAAATTTTCATTCTCAGACCTAGGTCTATCTTGTATGCCCATCTTGGGGCCACCATGTACAGATACTACTATTAATGCAAATGCACGTCCATGAAGAACAGTATCACTCAAAGGTCTGTGATAATATAGCATTGCCTAGAGACATCTTGGAAACTGGAGAGTTACCAAACTCAATTTCATAGGACACTGAGATCCAACTAGTTTATATGACAGAATTAATTTTATGCAATTATTTAGCTGTATGAAATCTGTCTTTCTTTTCTCTACACTGATCCAAACTCTGCTTCACAGTGGGAACACATGGAAATCAAAATGTTCCAGTTCACTGCCAATAACCATTCTGTAATCATGTCTCACTTTGCCTACATAATTAAGGTGTTGTCCACATGTATGTGACTCTACCAGAAGGCTTCATTGTAGGCATTATAGCTAGAATGCCAAGTGGTGACTCTTTTTTTGACATGGTATTTCAACACAAGTCATTAGACAGAAGGAAAAGAGAGAGAGAACATGCTATTTTAGAGTTTGCTAGACATATTTTTTACCTGTTTTATGTTTTTAATTATTCTACTCTTGTCCTATGGTTGAGATATTTTTTCTCTTGAGAGTCATTAAATAGAAGAAAGTGTTAATGTGTTTGAATTTCCTTTCATTAAAGTCTATAAATGATGTTTTAAAGACATAATTCCATATAGATAAGTTTCCATGAATAACTACGAACCCATGAGTCCATGATTAAGTATCACCCCTCTAAGAATTGGTTAAGGAAGTTGTGTTGGATATTTTGGCATACAACACTGCAATTGTTCATAAATGTTCATCATTCATATTCTAAAGTCTTTTATGGGATATCAAATTCATTTGTTTTGTTTTTATTTTTGTTTTTAAGAGGTTTTTGCTTTGGTGTATGCGTGCTCACTGGAGAAAGAGAGACAGAGACAGTGAGAGGAAAAGTGAGAATTCAGCCCCTACGGGGATGGCCATGCTACAATACCTCCTCCATCCTCCTCCTGGGATCCTGGGGCATGCACATACATTTACTCAGTGTGATTTTCAAGTCACGGGGTCTGGGACTAGAACAGCAGTTGGCCACATGGGAGTCCACAACATAACCGTTACACCATCTGCTGACCCCTAGATTCCTATGTTTTTTGACTAGTTCAGTTCATGCTTACACAGACAAGTTACATCTCAATTTCACATCAGCATAAATATGGCATTAGATGATTGTAAATTTTTACAATTGGACATAGGTCTATGAAGTGCATATCTCTAAATTATACTATTTACATATACTACAGTAAATGCAAAGAGGACCCTGGAGCACTTAAGTGTAATTCCTAAAGTTCAGCAGTAATACAATAATACATAAAGTATGATTATTCCAGGAAAATTTCACCCCAGATCAAGTTCTTTGTATGTCAAAGAAAAAAATACTGGATACTAAATTGGAGTCCAATTTGGAACTAGTTATAAAGTTTGGGCTTTATTTTAAATAATTATTTTATTTAACTTTATTTATTTTTTTTACTTTGACCAGAGACAGACAACACGAAAGAGAGAGAGAGAGGGAAAGTGAGAAAGCAAGATGCCAGGTGAGGACTTGAACTGCAGTTGACCATGTGGGAGTACAACGCCCTTAACTACCTCACCACCTGCCAGCCCCAAACTTAGTAATTTTTTATTACAAAGAAGACATTTTGTTTAATTAACTATAATAAAATGTTAACTGAGTGTGATATTTGGTATGCTGTAATGATACATACACAGTGATTGAATGTAAAAATAACAATAATAATAATAAATTAATTAAAATCCAACATATTGTTAAAATATGTTAATCTTATTTAATTCAATCTGATCCCCCAACTACCCTGAGATAAATTTCACATAATGTTCAAATTTCAAGTCTGAACAGTTTAACATATGATTTGAAGTAACTTATATTAAAAGTATCTACATATTTGAATAGAATAAAATTATTCTTCTGAGGGGCAAGCAGATGGTATAATGGTTATGTCACTGGACTCCCATGTAGTTGACCACAGTTCGAATCGCAGACCCAACAGTTTAAAACTGATGCCCGGCACGTGTGGTGTGCATGCATGCCCAAAATTCCAACAGGAGAATGGAGGAGAAGGGATTGTGATGTGGCCATCCTCCGTGGTAGGTAATTTCTTGCTTTCTGTCTCTCTGTCTCTCTGGCAAGTGGACATGCCCTATAGCAAAAATGTCTCTTAAAAAATACATTCTTTTGAGTTATATTTTCTTTTTCATTTTTAATTTTGTCAGATAGCATTTGTACTCACCAGAGAGAGAGACAGAGAGAGAGAGAGGAAAAGTATAAAAGCACACACACACACTGTAAGAGATGGTTATGTGCAATCCTTTCTCTATCTCTCCTTCTTTTGGGGATTTTAGGCTGTCTCACATATGTGTCTGTTGTGTTTCTTAAGCTGCCAGGATTTGAACCACAGGGTCAGCAATGTGGGATCCAGCTGCCTTTAACCACCAGGCCACAGGCTGACCCTTAAGTGACATTCTCTTAAATACACATTGCATAATTTACGCACTAAATAATGGTATACTGTTTCCAAGTATACTGTTTCCAATTTATCAAGAGTCAAAACTAAATAACAAATGAGATTCATTCTGCCAAAAACAAAATAATAATAATATTTCTAAAATCTTGCTGAAAAACAAATGTTGTGTTTCTCACAGAATGAGTGCTAAGTTTAAAGTATATGTACACTACCTCAATATTCACTTATATATTCAAAAGCAGAATACGTCACAAATCTTCAAACATCGTGAAAATCAATTAACATTATCATGGGAGAATACCTTATGTCAATGGTTCACCTCATAAGTGAAAAATAATCTTCTTTTCTAAACGAAACACCCATATCATCAAAACTTTGCAAATTATTTAAGAAGTACCTTTGTTTATTAAGGTTTTTGCTATAGTGTGTGCTCACCAGAGAGACAGAGAGAGACAGAGAGACCGAAAGCAAGAAATCAGCCCCCAGGGGGGATGGTCACACTGCAATTCCTTCTCCTTCATTCTCCTCTTGAGATTTTGGTCACACACACAAAGTCACCTGCCAGGTCTGAGACTTGAACTATGGTCGACTATGTGGCAGTCCAGCAACATAATCATTATGCCATCTGCTGGTCCCTAAAAAACCCTCTTGTATGATGTTTTAAGATATCTACCCTTTCTAATAACTGTGTAGCATAATACAGTTTTAATTGTAGTAAAAATATTTAATATTAGCTCTATCCTCTTAACAAATGCGTAAGTGTACAGCACAGTATTGCTAACTAAAGATATGATGTAGAGCAGACATCTATGGTTTATTTGTCTTGCATAACTAAACGTTTTTACTCATTGAATAGCAGTTATTCATTTTCCCATCCTCCCATTTCCTGCAAATCATGAGTCTAATCTCTGCATCTTTTTTTTCTCTTTTTATAAAATTTTATTTTATTAAAGAATTATTTAATTTTTATTTATTTTATTTATTTGTTTATTTATTTATTTATTTATTTATTTAAATTTGTCTAGAGAGGAAGAAATAGAGAGAGAGAGGGCCAATTGCCAGGTCCAGGACTCAAACCACAGTTAGCTATGTGGGAGTTCAGTACCCTTAACCACCACACCACTTGCTGGTCCCATAGCCTCTGAATATATTAGATAATGCATATTAGTGGAATTACACAGTACTTGTCCATTTGTGATAGAATAATTTTACCAAGATGATGTCCTCAAAGTTTACCAAAGTTGTTGTATGAGTTGTAGGATTTCCTTATTCATGACTGAATAACATTCTACTGTATATCTATACTGTATTTTAAACATTTATTCCTTTCTTGATGGATTTTTTGGCTATTTTCATATCTTGACTAATGTGAATAACGTGGTGCTAAACATGGGGATATAAGTATTTCTTTGAAGGGCTAACTTCAATTCTTTTTTATAAATTCCCAGGAGTAGAATTGCTGGAGCAGATGGCAGCTTTATTATTTATTTATTTATTTATTTTTAGGGGAGACTGATCATTTATTTTTTCCTTTCTTAAAATTCTATTATTTTTTTATTTCTTTACATTCAATCACTGTACATCTTTATAGCATATAAAATTAATCTCCTCAGCATAAATACACTGTGTATTAGACCAGTAATCTGAGAAGGCAAAAACTTTTTAAAGACTTCCAAAGCACAAGCAATAATCACCAAAATAGTTAAGTGGGACTACATCAAGGTCAAAAACCTCTATAAATATTTTACATTTTTTGAGAAGTTTCCACTCCAACTTCGATAGCTATTGCACCAATCTACATTTCCATTAAAGGCATGCAAAGGTTACAGTTAGTCCATATACTTGCCAGCAAACTTGATATTTTTCTTAAAAATGTATTTTATAATAGTCATCCTAACAAGTGTGAGATAATAACTTTGTGGATTAGGGATGTTAAGTATCATTTTATATAATTCTTGACCATCTTATATCTTCTTCAGAGAAGAAGAAGATATCTTCTCTGAAGAAGATATAAGATGATTCCCTCTGGGATCATCTTTTTCATCCTGGGACAAGGACTATGTTGACCATCTTATTAATTAATTAATTAATTTTTGACAAATAACTCCGTTAGGCTTTACAAATAGGTAGCACTTGAGAGAGTGCTGCTACCATGTAGTACAAGGGAAAAAAGGTTTGTCCTTCCAGGGAACTTGCCGCCTGTCCGTGCTGCTCCAACAACAAACTTTGCTTCATAAGCAACATTGAGCTCTAATAACAGATGGTTCCAGGTTTCAACTTCTGTTTCTACCTACCCTGAATCTGTCTCCATTACACAAAAGGAGTACTAGAAGCACCCAAGCAACATCAACCAACATCAACCATATAGAGGTCTAGAGTCCAGCTTTCTAAGAGCCTTTCTCTAGGACTCTAGAACTGGATCATTCCATCTGTGTTTCCCTAGCCCTAAGAGTTATATATATATATATATACTCTATGTCACTCTCTATGTCACTGCAATATTTTCAAGACTGCAGTGACATAATAAGAGAAGAAAATAAAGGCATGGCACATAATTAACATATGCTTATGACAAATGTCAGACAGGGATAAATAGTAAACAGAATTAAATTAGAATGATGTGACAAAATGGCTGGGGAGTTGGGGTTAAGCTATGTCTGTATATGTAAGTGACATTTAGGTTGAGATCTGAATGTCTAGGAGAAACCCATCAAGCAAAAGGCAAAGCACAAGCTTGGAGGAACAGCTCACATCCATAGGACAGAGTTGAAATCTAGCATTATCTATTCAATGAACAAAAAGAAACCCATGGACTAGAACAAAATAGAAAGTATGGGAAGTGTTACCATATATAGCAAAGAGGCAAACAGTATCAGATCATATAGGGCTCTATTAAGGGTTTAAGTTTATAAAATTGACCCTGGAGACTATCATATTGCTAAAGTGAATAACTGGGCATATTACTTTTAAAAATGTCTAGTATGTTCTAGGAGATAATCATGTCTTCTGCAAATAAGGGCTACTTCTTTTTTCCTCCATATATTATGCAATTTTATTGTCTATATTTTATTTTACTAACTGGGGCTTCTGATACAATTTCAAGCAGAAGTAATGATAATAAACATCTAAGCATTTTAATTATTTTATGGGAAAAGTATTCAGTACCTCTATTGGTACCTCTATTTTTTCACCACCATTTTAATACCATAAGTATTTTATTTTTATTTTGGCATTCTAATAGGTACGAATATCGTCTCTGTGGTTCTAATTTGCATTTTCTTAATAGATAAAAATGTTGAGCATAATTTTATGCCATTTTCATATTTTATTTGGTGAAGTATCTAACACATGTTTATCTCATTTTCCAAATGTTTTTGTTTGCCTGTTTGTTTTCTGTTTGCCTTTTTTTTAGTCATTAAGTAAGTAAGTAAGTAAGAAAGAAAGAAAGAAAGAAAGAAAGAAAGAAAGAGAAGGAAAGAAAAGCAGAAACTGCTTACATATTCTGGAAACAAGTCTTTTGTTACAAAAATGATTTACAAATACTTTTAGTCAGCAGCTTGCTTCTTTATTGTCTTAGCAAGGTCATTTGCATAGCAAAGGCTTTTAATTTTTGAAGTTCAATTTATTCTTTTTCTTTCTTCTATGGTTCATGCCTTTCAATATCATGTCTATGAGGGTTAGCCTAGGTGAAGATAGTGAATATTTTTCTCCTGCAATCTTTTCTGAAAGTTCATTATTTTCATGCTTTACTTTTAGATCCATGATCCATTTCAAGTTAGCATATATATAAGGTGTAAACTTTACGTAGAAGTTTATTTTCAGTTATTGCTGTCTAATGGTTCCTACCCCAATTATTAAAAACATACTCTTTTCTTTTTTAAAAGGTTTTGCCACAGGGTGCATGAACTCACCAAAGAGAACAGAGAGAGACAGTAAGAGGGAAAGTGAGAAATCACCCCCGAGAGTGAATGGCCACACCCCAATCCTTTTTCCTCCTTTCTCCTTCTGAGATTCTGGGTATGCACGCACACACACCCAGCTTGACTGTCAAGTTGTCAGGTCCAGGACTCAAACCAAGGTCAGCCATGTGGGAGTCCAGTGCTTTAACCACTATGTAACCTGCTGGCCCAATAGTACCTCTTTTAAACATTTGTCTTTATCTTGGTTTTCATCACCTAGATAATATGTCTAAGTGTTGTTTTCATTCATTTCACATTCAGTGAAATTCTGAGATTCCTTGATTTCTAAGATTTCTTTATCTTTTACCGAATTTGAAAGATTATATATATATATTTTTGGTATTTTATGTGCCACATGTTCTCTTTCCTTAAGCACAGGCCAATTCAAGTGTAATTTTAAAATATGAACAGTTTTTATATTCCGATTTTGGACTCCCACATCTGTGGAGTCTTACTTAACAATATTATTATATGATGATGATGATGATGATGCTATGGTTTTTCTGATTGAATTCTAGGCATCCAGAACAATATGGACTATGCTTGGGTAAAAAGCATATAAGAGGGATTATCAGTCATTGTGTTTTCTTTCTTCAAGTTTTACAATCCTACAATCTTTTTCTTCTTCCTCTTCCTCTTCCTCTTCCTCTTCTTCTTCTTCTTCTTCTTCCTTTCTCCAGTACCTTAACATAATTTGGTGTGTGAGAGTATTTAAGTTAAATTTTGTTCAGAATTTATATATTTTATCTGCAAGATGAATAGTCTGGACAGCTCTGCTGACATCAGGGAAAAAGTAGTGTTCCCCTAGTGAGATATGATTGAACTGTAATCCCTCTTCTTTCATTTCTATATCCCACCAGAATTTGGAGCATTTATGCATGCATAAATACTTGATTGAAATGTTTTTCAAATGAACAGAGCCATGATTCACACCACAGTCAACCATTGGAATCCAGTTCCCTATGGACAAGCTTTAACCTCTACATTAAAAGGTCAGTCAAATATTTTGAACTGTAATATAAAGAAGATGAAAAATTTTGGGTGATTTTAAGGAGGAGTGTGACATGATTTAATTTAACCTTATAAACTTTACTTTGCATGTTAATGTGAAAGAATGGTTTATCAGGTATAAGACTAAATAGGAGGGTCACTTTCAGAAACTCAAGTAAGAGCGTGTGGTGACTTGGATGTGTCCTATAGCAGTAGATACCAGTACAATTGGTTTAATTCTTTGCCGTGTGACTTATGGCATGCTATTTTAATAACTAATTGTAAAATGAGGTAAAGATATCTAAAAATTCACTAGTTTGTGTGGAGTTTAAAAAATGATGGATTTAACAGCTTAGGCATTTCTTGGCATACAGTAATATTCTACCATATTTAATAATTTACTATGAATGTATTATATATCACATCTTGAACTCTGAATGTTGAACTAGTCCTCCATAAATGAGGCTAAAGTTATACACTAATCAAGTATCAAATAATACATAAAAATTCTAATGAAATAATTGATATTAAGTGATTCAAGATGATAGAAGAGCACATAATAATAGGATGACTTCATCTAGCAGTGGATAATATACAAAACATAAAAACTGAGTGGCTAGTAATAGTAAAAGAATGCTCAATCAGCTTACTATCAATAAAAAATAGTATTAATAAGATGGCTAAGTATTCCTAAGAAAGTGAGAAGTCAGGTGAAATTTAAAAAAAAATAATAATGAAAGCTCTTTAGGTAAAAAATATAAAGATTACTTTAGAAAGAACAAACCATATTGAAAAGCCCTTCAACTCTCACCAAAATAAACCATGAAATAGGTATGGAAGTTGAAGAAAACTATCATGGCTGGATTAGACATGAAAGTGATCATGCTACATATAATGCTGAAAAAATGTGGAAGATTCAGGCTGAGGGAGACTTGCATGCTGTGGGATGGTTTGGCTTTCATCTGTAGAGCATAAAGACACTCTGGATATGTTTCAGGTAGAAATCTCAAACCAGCCTCAGTGTGGAGAACATACTGGAGAGGGATAACACTGAATGAGGCGTCTAGTAAATCTAGGATGAGGATGACGAGGATGATAGAAATGGTGTTAGTGATGGTGTGACTGCTCTTCCATGTGGTTGTGCTTTATTATGAGAGATTTGGGACCGAAAAATGACACAGAGAAGACTGGCTAATTGTGTGTCTGTGTCACAATTTCGGTAAGTCTCATAATCTATGGCAGAAAAAATAAGCAAGAAACAAGATAAAATTAGTCTATTTCATACTTCATTAGCACCAATAGTAGTAGCTGGCTCTTTCTAAGCATTTACTGATCCTTGTAGGTAAGCAAGAGTTGCTTGGAGGTAATTATTAGGGTTTCAGTGGTATTCAAAATGACTGAACTTAAACACTTCAAAGGGAGTTAGAATCCAATTTTATTTTAACATAACATTATCTCAGCAATGACTTTATCATAACATAAAGCAGATTGGATGGATTTTTTTTTCCTCATTCAGTCAGATGGAAGTTCTATGTATCAATAAAAAGACAGGGCAATTGTACAGAGATAATCATTATACCAATCCCCAGATGCATCTGGGAAACTATTAAGAACCAAAGAGGAGGCTAATGAAAAGATCTCCTGTGGTTACAGAAATTACATGCTTTGGTCTTTCTCTCCAGATATTTTCTTTGTTAGTTTCTTCTGAAAGACCAGGGAAAAAACATATTTATTAAATTGCCTCTGTTTCCCCAATGTGTTTTATCTTTGAGGGCCAAAAATAGATTCTCTTAAGAAATACATAATTAATTTTCTCTGTCACTTCTTTACTGGTATGCATGTGAGTAAAGGACTTGATTAGTCTTCTATTTCCTTATACATTCACACACATACACACACACATACACACACATGCATTGCACTTCTAAATAATACAATATCAAGGTCTTATACAAGCAACAATTTCCACATTAATTATATTTCTATATATCTCTGAAGTGTCTCATTAACCACACAAATTTTTCCCCAGAACTACTTATATGGAAGGTGGTTGATGTTTCTTGGAACAGGTCATCTCCATCTAATGAAAAAAAGTGGAAATATTCTATAGAAAAATAGATAGCATGACTCAGGTAATCACCTTCTCACCATAGGGTGTGCACTACCATGTCCAGTAATCAACTTTTTTTTTTTTTTTGCAGAGGTTTTCGCTACAGGGCACACGCACTCGCCAGACAGACAGAGAGAGACATAGAGACAGAAAGGGAGAAATCACCCCCCAGAGGGGATAGTATGCTGCAATCCCTTCTCCTCCATTCTCCTCTCGGGATCTTGGGCACGCACGCACATGCGCCTGGTGTGAGTTTTAAGCCACTGGGTCCGGGACACGAACCGTGGTCGACTATGTGGGAATCCAGCGACATAGTCATTATGCTAACTGCTGGTTCCCCAGGAATCACCTTTTTAGACAGAAGCATCTTGTCTTTGTAGAAAGGTATTGAACAGTTCCAACTATATAAAAATCCATGAATGCAACCCTATTAAAAAAATGTCAGGAAGAAACTGATGTAAACCAAAGAAAGCCTAATTAACAAATCTGGGTATTTGGACTCATGTTCTCAAAACCTGTGAGTATTATGGGGCAAATGGTTAAAAACTGGCATCTTGAGAATAGAAAGGGAATCTTTTTTTGTTCTTGGTAGCACCAACCAATAAATATATGAAATGTATATGTGTGCGTGTAAGTGGGTGAGTGGGTGGGTGTGTCTGTGTGTGTGAAAACATGCTGAATTCTATCGATTCCATTGATAGAGCAATCATAGGCATAGCTTACTGTAAACATGATCAGTGACTCCTCCATTACATTAACTATCAAAGAAAAATTAAAGCTCAAGTAAGATGCATGCTTCTGACTTCAGACTATGAACTTGTCCTGATAGTTATCAATTTTTTGTACTTTTATAAACATGAGAGTAGATACCTTTTAGTTTTAGGACTATAATCAGAGATATAAATGTGTTATATATTCTTAAATAATTTCAGGCATGTTTGTGTGTGTTTATTGCCCATGTTAGCCTGTGAGAGTTAGACTGAATTCTCACTGTTTATTGTTTTAATCTGTTCAGGTGGCTATAACAAAATACCTTAGATGAGTAACGTATAAACAACAGAAATTTACTGGTCACACTTTTAGAGTCAGGAAAGCTCAAGATCAAAGCTCTAGCAAATTATTTAGCTGGTGACGGCCAATTCCTCATGAACGGTACCTTCTATATGTCCTCACGTGAATGAAGGGAAAACATAAACTCCTTCAAGCTTTCTTTCTTAGTAATAAATTGAAATTTTTATTTGTCTCCTCCATGAGTAACAATCCAGAAATTAAGAGAGACAGATAGGTTCACCCTTCCTGACAGAGTATCCAAACCAGAATTTACCCCTGTCCAAACCAGCCTGAACTCACAGGCATTTATACACCTGGGATGTTCAGGGAGATCTCTAGATGTGAATCAGGAACTTTCCCATGTGAATCATCCTTGCAGAGCATTGCCATGGCACCATCTAGATTCTCAAATTTCTTTTATAAGGTCATTTATCCCTTTCATGTAGGCTCTGCTCTTATAACCTAGTCATCACCCAAAGGACTCACCTCTATATACAACTGCATTTGTGATTAGGTTTCACCATATGAAGTTTGGAGTGACAAAAATATTCATGCAGTAACAATTATATATCAACAAAATAATCTAAGAGGCAAACAAGACTCCTTCTGAAGGTGACTTCAAGGTGCTTTTGCTTAGGGATACTCATGACTCCAAGGGGAGACTGTCAGAGCACCATCAGCATTTATGATTTCCAAAAGAATTGCATTATGTTCTGGCTGAAAACAAAACAAAACAAAACAAAACAAAAAAAACTTCAAAAAGACCAAATGAATCCCTTGACTGCCAGTTACTATATTTGGAATACTCTCTATAGGCTATATAAAGTGTATCAAGATTTTATTCTAGGCATAGTTAAATTAGAAAAAAAAGCATAAACACATGATGCCAATGATGCCAAGATGGGAAAACTCAATGCATAAATGTTTAGTCACCATGTAAAATAACTGTCTTTAAGTACTAAGTGTTAGAAATTAAGTGGAGTAGGAGATAAAATAATAACTGAGGTGGTTAGAAAGATATGCAAGAGAACTTGGGCCTAAAAATGATAGGCAGAAAGGCTCCATAGGGGCAGTATCATAGATGACCACATCTGGTTGTTGGGACATGAGTGATAATTCTTGTATCAATAAAGAGGACAATTGTACAGAGATAGTAATAATAGCAATAATACATGGTACCTGTGGTTGCAAAGAGGCCATAAACTTCTAAAGGTAAGTCATGGTCTGACAAACTTTAAAAGTAAATAGGTAATTGGGACCAGCAGATGGCGTAATGGTTACATCACTGGACTCCCACATTGTCGACAGTGGTTCAAGTCCTGGACCAGGTGGCTTGAACTCATGCCAGGTGCCTGTGCATACGTACCCAAGATCCCGAGAGAAGAATGGAGGAGAAGGGACTGTGGTGTGGCCACCACTCCCCACCCCCCCTGTGGGGGAGGTAATCTTTTGCTTTCTCTCTGTCTCTCTTTCTGGTGAGCACACATGCCCTGTAGTGAAAATCTCTCCAAAAAGAAAGAAAGAAAGAAAGAAAGAAAGAAAGAAAGAAAGAAAGAAAGAAAGAAATAGGTAATAGATAGGTAGATATAGATACCAGGTGGATTAAAAAATATTCAGATATTCTGTTCAAATCGAAACCAAAAAAAGACTGGAGTTGTGATGCTGATATCCGACAAAATAGACTTTAAGATGAAAGATGTAAGAAGAGTCAGAAAAGGACATTATTTAGTAGTAAAAGGACTTGTGTTCACCAAGAAGATATAACACTTGTAAATATCTATGCAACTGGGACCAGCAGGTGGCATGGTGGTTGAAGCACTGGACTCCCATGTGGCTGACCATGGTTCTAGTCCTGAACCTGGAGGCTTCTTTTCTCACTTTCACTCTCTTTTTCTGTTTCTCTCTGGTGCCCTATAGCAAATTTTAAAATGTAATAATGATAAAATTAAATAAATAATTCTTTAAAATAATCTATGCATCTGGAGTACCTAAAACATGTAAGAGAAACTGTTAGATCTCAAGAGAGAAATAGACTGCCACACAAGAATTGTAAGGGATCTCAAAACCTCACTGTCTCCTATTGCCAGATCATCTAGACAAAAAAATAAACAGAGATACAAGATCTAAATGATACCACACATGAAATGTACTTGAAGAATATATTTGGCATCTACTGCATCTGGAGTACCTAAAACATGTAAGAGAAACTGTTAGATCTCAAGAGAGAAATAGACTGCCACACAAGAATTGTAAGGGATCTCAAAACCTCACTGTCTCCTATTGCCAGATCATCTAGACAAAAAAATAAACAGAGATACAAGATCTAAATGATACCACACATGAAATGTACTTGAAGAATATATTTGGCATCTACACCTCAGATAAGGGACCAATAACCAGAATATACAGGGAACTCAAGAAACTTACCCTCAAAAAATAATAATCCAATTTAAAGATGGGAAAAGGAGCTGAACAGACAATTCTCTAAAGAAGACATACAAACTGCCACAAAGCATATGAAAACATTCTCAACCTCTCTTATCACAAGGGAAATGCAAATCAAAATCACAATGAGATACCACTTAGCTACAGTCTGAATGGCTAAAATTTAAAAATAAATAATGAAAAATGCTGACAAGGCTGTGGTGGAAAGAGAACTCTCTTACACTGTTGGTGGGAATACAAATTAGTAAAACCACTTTGGAGAACAATATGGAGATTCTTCAGAAACCTACAAATAGAACTACCATAATACCCAGTAGTTCCACTCATAAATATTTGCTAAGTGACAGTAAAATCCTCAGTCAGAAAAATATTTGCACATCTATGTTTATTGCAGCAATATTTACAACTGCTAGGACATGGGATCAACTCAAATGTCAAAAAATAGGTGATTGGATTGAAAAAAATTATGTCATATGTACTCTAGGGAATACTACAGATATAAAAATCAATGAGATCCTGACATTTGATACAAAGTAGACAAATATGGAAGATCTAATAATGCTAAGTGAAGCAAGCCAAACTATAAAAGACAGACCATGTATGTTCCACTCAGTACATACCAAATGTCTGTGCTCTACAGAGGAACTAAAAGTTTGGAAAGTGTAGTAGCAGGGAGAGCAACTGTAGATACTATAGACAGTAAGGACAGGCATAATATGAGGGTGGGTAATAGAGAGGGGAAGGGAGGAAGGGGAAGAAAAATAAATTGGCTTAATTGACAAGAGAATGAAAAGCTATTTGCTGATGAGAATGTATATAGTAATGTCTTTGTTTGACTGATATGCATGGTACTCATGCTGGAAAAAGCAATGTTATACACTATAAAGATATATGTGATTAAATTAAAATTAAAATTAAAAAATATTTAGAACGTTACCTCAGAAATGGCTTCCTCCTTTAGATATCCTTATAAAGTTTGCTGCTGAGACTTTCTTTCTTTCTTTTTTTAATGGAGAGAGATTTTTGCTATAGGACACACGCACTCATCAGAGACATAAAGCCAGAAGTCATCTCCCAGGGAGGATGGGCATGTGGTAATCCCATCTCCTCTAATCTTCTCCTGGGATTATGGGCATGCACACATATGTGCCCAGTGTGAGCTTCAAGTCATTGGGTCCAGGACTTAAACTGCAGTCAAGCACATGGAAATCCAAAACATTAACTACCATGCCACCTGCTAAAGTCAACTCTCTTTCAACATCCACAAGGTAAGGAAAGGGAGGAGGCTTGACAGTTGTCAGTTTTGATTTCAAATTTCAACTCTCCCATTTCTGAGTTGTCCGACGTTGGACAACATTATTTAACTTCTCTAAACTTCAGTTTCACTAACATAAAAGGGACATGATACTGTCTAACAAAGTGGAATATGTAGTTATAAGCACATATTCTGCAAGCAAATTTCCTAGATTCAAATTCTGGTTCCACTGCCTAGAAGTTCCTTATCCTTGGCAAATATTAATTATGTGCCTTTTCTTTACCTTTAAATCAGATTATTACATAGAGATATTGTGAGTATTGAATGCTTAATTTATTGTAATAGTGCCTGGAAAAAAAGTGCCTACCAACTGTTCATTATTAAGGCAGTATTATTGTTATTTATACATCACCAGTGGTTTAAAAAATGAACCTATATATGCTTGTAATGTGTCATGCATAGTGTGCAGGACATTGTAAAGATAGAACAATGGCATTTCATCTCACTGCTGTTTTCCTGCTAAGAAATGTCAAGGCATATTCTTCCATGTGTGGTTACCTGCAGGAAATCTCATTGGCCTCCCATCATTTTTCCAATAGTCACACTCCCTATGGGGAACCTTCCTAATAATAGTCATAACTATCCTGCTCCTAAGTGCCAAGGTTGAACTTTCTCACTCCTTATCAATCTGATGACTCCAGTCCTGTACTGGGGAGGTTAAACTCGATTTCTATCTGGGACCATTCTTAGCAGAAACCTATTGACCTAACAATTCACATGAACCCACTGATCTCAGATGTGGACTCATTTTACTTTACATATTTAAATATGTGTCCTAAATGCAATCACAGAAACCATTTATATTCCCTGTCTGTTCCTTTCACTTATCAAAACCATGCTATTTTTCTCTTCACATGAGAAAAATACATTGCACCACTCTCAATAATATATTTCTTTAAATAGAAAGATTTCCTAAATTTTTAATTCTTATCCATGTAGAACAGAATAAATGAAGTACAGTTAGGTCAACTAATTTGCTTAATAGCTATTAGGGGATAAAATACTAATTCCTGAAAATCACCTCTGTTTTTCTTCTCTAAACTGTATTACTTTATATTTTGCACTGAAAATATTGTTAAATAATACACAGTACGCCTGAAATAGCAAGTCAAATTAACAATCTATTAAAATTAGCATATTTCTTAATCTTGTTTAAAATCTAAAAATGCCACAGCCGAATCATAAACCATTAACTATTTTTACAATAAATGTCACTGGGATACCAGAAATTGTCTCAACTGAGGCACCCTTCACCATCTGCTCCTGAGAAGCCATGTAGACTTTAGATTTGGTAAATGGTTTATCATCCCAGTAGCTGCAGGGACATCAATAAAAATTTCTGTGGATAATAGATGACCTGTCAGAAAGTTCCATGTGTTAACCATTTTTCTCTATCACATTTTCAGAACTAATTAAATACTTAGGCTAATCAAATGTTGAGAAATTTTTATGTGCTAGTGAAAAATATATTATGTTATTCCTTTAAAGGTTTCACAACTTCCAATCGCTCACTGTCTGAAGATGAAGTTCTGTTCAAAATGATATCATTCTTAAAAGTAATGAAAACATATACATGACATATCATTAGTGTAACAATTTTGCACATTTAACAAAATTTTGCAGCATCTGGTAAAGTTAATGGAAGCTGTAAATGACGAGTCAAGTATACACGAAAGACACTGGAGAAGAACACTAATTTTACAGGTTGAAAGAAGTCTAGCTGTAACTACTTAATAATTGTACAGAGAGAGATGCAGAGGGGATTGACATAGGTTTGAAAAGCCCATCATCTTACTGAGTGTTCTAGATCAGATCCTAATGATGTTTCACAAAGGCAAAATAAAAAGAATTCAATGAGCTAGAAGAGGGCCAACCTGTGGCCTGCTGATTAAGAGAGAATGGATCTCACACGGCGAACTGCACAGTTTAAGTCTCAGACTGTGCAGCTAAGGAAAGATGCAGGTACGTGTGTGTGTGCATACCCAATATCTTAAAAGGAGGGAGAGATGGTGGAGAGAGGATTGCAGTGTGACCAGGCCTTATGGGAGGAGAGGTGGTTTCCTCTCTCTCTCTCTCTGTCTCTCTCTGTTTACTGTCCTTCTCTGGCAAGCATGCGCAAACTTTAACCAAAAAATAAATAAATAACAGGGTGGGGATGGGTAGCTAGGAGAAAACAAATCAAAATGTAACTTTCTTCAGGACTGGAAAAGTCACTTTTTTTTTCTGGAAGTTATATTTTGGGGGGGAGAAGTGGGAGCTGCATGCAAATGATGGCCCAACAGTAAAACTCAACACTCTGCAAGGCTGACCCATATTTAAGCCCTGTTTTACTCCCTCAAATTGTGGAAATTATTAAATAACATTTTAAATAATGTACTATTATTGAATTCATAATGTATGCTGATTATCTTTAAATATTAATCAATATACTAAGTTAAAAAAAAGATGTTCAAAATCTTTCACTCCCAGAGATAACCACAGTCTATATTGACAAGACCTAACCAAATACTTTCCATGCAGATATAAAAACAGACCATTCTAAAGTCCTGACTGAATAGAAAAATGAAAGGAAAAGGATTGTGGCATATGAGTACACCCTGAAGGGGGTTCTTACTCTCTCTCTCTTTCTGTCACTGGTGAGCACATGTGCCCTCTAGCAATGAAAAAAATTTAAATATATATAATAAATAAAGATAGGAAACAGGATAGGTGGACTAATAGATATTTTCATTTATGTGTTTGTTTATAAACTTAAAGGGCTATGTTAAGTGTAAGATTTCATTTAAGATGGTTTTTATTTGATTTTAACAAAATAAATAAAAAAAAAAAAACAAAGAGCTGATGACATGTTTTGTAATACCAAATAATTGGTCAATAACAAAAGCATCTAAATTAAAACAAAAATAACACAGAAAAATATTTTAGAACAAATAAGTTACTATAGTTAACAACTTTAATTTTGTGGGACTTTGCTATAAAAAAATAATTATCTTTTATTCATAATTCCTCTCTCTCCCTTCCTTCCTTCTTTCCTTCCTTAATTAATTTATTTATTTTTAATTCTATAGAGGGTGTGTGTGCTAGCCAGAGTCAAAGATAAGGAGAGAAAGGAAAAAATGGGAAAGCATCTGTATGGCAGATGGCCATGCCACAATCCTTTCTCCTCCATTTCTCCCTTTGGGATTTTAGGCATGCATGCACACATACCTGACATGTTGCTGAAGCATCTGAACTGGGACTCCAGTGTGCAGTCAGTCACGGGATTCAGCCACCTCCAGCAGCGTGCCACTGACCGGCCCCTCATTCATTTCATTAGTTAGTTTTATTGTCAATGTTTTCTTCACTTATATTTTGTTCTGTAGTTCTATTGATACTCTGTCCTATACAAGCTGAGTATAATAAATTTGTTTTGACAGAAATTGATAGAAAGAAAAGGAAGAAGTTTTGAAGGTGACATATGTGTTCAGTGCTTTCCCAATACCAGATCCTCCTGGTCCAAGATAACATGAACAGTATTCTCAACTGGACTGGTCTGAGATGTATTTCATGTTGGGCAAATTCTCTTTACAAGCCAAATGATGCATAACAATTGAATGTTTAAAAAATAATGAGAATAATAAAGATAAATTTAAAAAAAGATTCAGATATTCATTGTAAGTAAGATAACTTGGACCCTGGAACTCTTGGTTTATCCATGGGTGGCATGAGGTCCACAAGAGAAAAAGACACCGAATTGCCTAAAAGTTTAATGATATGACTCCTTGTTCAAAGTGTTCACAATTCAAACCCTTCTTTATATCACCAGAACATTTACTGCTACACAAAATCTTCCCAAATTTCTCTCCTGAGGAGAACCTGTAGTGTATTTACTCTATATTCATGGTTATTTGATTAACCATGATATATCTAAATTTGCATCTGGTATAATTTTCATTCTTTCTTCAGGATAGGGCTTTTTGTAATGTTTCTTGCAATACTGTTTATGATTGTACCACCAACCTCCTTTATCTCTATTTAAAAAAATATATATTATAGGGCTTTTATGTCCACCAGAGAAAGAAAGACAGAGGGAGAAAGAGAAGGAAAGTGAAAAAGCACCTCCCAGAGGGGATGGCCACACTGCAATCTCTTCTCCTCCATTATCCTCTCAGGATTTTGGGCACATGGGTATATATGCTCGATGTGTTTTTTAAGCCACTGGATTCAGGATTCCAAATACACAGTCAGTTATGCGGGTCAAGCTGCCTTAACCACTATGCCATAGCTGGCTCTGAAATCTTCTTTCAAAGAAGTTATGTATTATGTTAGAAGGAAAACTGGCTCCAAAGTCTATATCTTTTATAGTTTTGAATTTTTTTTTGCTATTGCCATTAAAAAAACATTTCCATTAATATTATGTCATATATATATAAATGTAGAATTATTGACTTTATGAGAAGTCTTTAAATACATATATAAAAAATAAGAAGGTATAAAAAATACATCAAAAATACTATTTTTACTCAGAAATGACTATCTTACATAGGGTAGATAACTGCCAGTTTTGTAAATATCTTACAAACAGGAGAGTTCTTAAAAAGTTTATAGGAATTCTTTTCATCAAAAGATAGTCAAGCTTAGAGAGAAAACAAAACACCATTACTACCAAACTGGAAAAAAAAAAAAAAAAAAAAAAACACACCCCCCCCAGGAAAATAGACAGCCTCTGAATTCACTTCAAAAAGGTAGCACACATTATTTCTAAATGGAATTTTAAAATCCATTCTCTGATTTAGCATTTGTATTACTGTGTCTAATTAAAAGGTTTCCTCATATGTAGGTTTTCAATTTCATTACTTGTGCATTTAATAGACAGGCAGATTTGGAAGGGAAATATATGGCTCATAATGATTTAAAATGATCTATTGCAGACGATTTTATAGAAAACAAATATTTCCAGTTTAATATGCAATTCTAATTATCCTAGAATCATGTGATATACATACACAGCATCTTTCAAATTTTAAGATAATTTTTTCCATTCTCATTCCATTTAGTCCACTGTTGTAATCTATTTCATGTATGTCTTTTAATTTTGTTTATATGCCCTCTAACAATGTACTTAATATCTCAAAGTGCTTTGCCATAAGATCTAAGAAAGGAATCCTTTCATTACTACAAATGGATTACTTTTCATAAATTCCTTTTGAAAGAGAGAGCACTTTTCCCCTCTCTGTCTCTCTCTCATACACACATACATCCCTAAGAAATTAAGGACAGATGCAAAATAGCCACCTGGGTATATCAGAGAGGACTGTCCTACAAATATAAACTAGCAATGTATACACAGAGTTGCCTTGGCTGTGGGTAGATGGTTCTTTATGCTTTCAAGAAAATCTTATACAAGAGCTGCTGAAATTGCAGCTGAATCAATACAGTGAAAAATTGGAATTAGGATGAGGTCTGGGTCAAAAGAAACCACTCAAGCCTGCATTACCTAGAGAGAATTTTTTTTTTCTAATGTCAGTCTTCACCTCTGTATTGTTTAAGAAGTGTGAGACTTAATCAAGGACTTAAAAAGCTTCTAAAAATTATTGGACTTGCAGAGATTAATGTGGGGATAATTATTGGGTCATTGGAAAAGCCATGATGTATTTTTCTGTTTTTCTGTGCAAAAATGTGTCATGACTTTTCCCACAACCTAATAGATTAGCAAAACCAATAGCCAAAACATCTCCTACTGAGTATTTGAGACAATTGTACCTAATAGTTAATGGAGAAATTTAATAGCTTAAGATATTTTTTAAAAAGTAATTTTAGCTTGTACATCTCTCTTAAACTTTCTTCATCTACAAAGTGAAGCACCCTATAGGACTATATATTTAAAAAGTTAACAAACCATAGTACAGATTGATGAGTGACTAGACCAGGCTTAGCAAATAATTTGATGCAAATTTAAAGTTTCCAAGTCATCCATCTCTCAAGCTGTGTTATTTCCACTGCTCCTGTTGTCTCACTCAGGTTTGTCTTTATGCAGTTAAACAGGTAATTATTTTAATACTTTTATTGAGGAATGAATGATATAGTTTTTTCTCAATACTCAATCAAGGAGACTGTGATTATTATTATTTTTTTAGAGGTTTTTGCTACAGGGCTCAGGCGTTCACCAGAAAGACAAAAAAAAAAAAAAAAAAAAAAAAAAAAAAACCACCTCTCCCAGGAAAATAGACAGCCTCTGAATTCACTTCAAAAAGGTAGCACACATTATTTCTAAATGGAATTTTAAAATCCATTCTCTGATTTAGCATTTGTATTACTGTGTATAATTAAAAGGTTTCCTCATATGTAGGTTTTCAATTTCATTACTTGTGCATTTAATAGACAGGCAGATTTGGAAGGGAAATATATGGCTCATAATGATTTAAAATGATCTATTGCAGACGATTTTATAGAAAACAAATATTTCCAGTTTAATATGCAATTCTAATTATCCTAGAATCATGTGATATACATACACAGCATCTTTCAAATTTTAAGATAATTTTTTCCATTCTCATTCCATTTAGTCCACTGTTGTAATCTATTTCATGTATGTCTTTTAATTTTGTTTATATGCCCTCTAACAATGTACTTAATATCTCAAAGTGCTTTGCCATAAGATCTAAGAAAGGAATCCTTTCATTACTACAAATGGATTACTTTTCATAAATTCCTTTTGAAAGAGAGAGCACTTTTCCCCTCTCTGTCTCTCTCTCATACACACATACATCCCTAAGAAATTAAGGACAGATGCAAAATAGCCACCTGGGTATATCAGAGAGGACTGTCCTACAAATATAAACTAGCAATGTATACACAGAGTTGCCTTGGCTGTGGGTAGATGGTTCTTTATGCTTTCAAGAAAATCTTATACAAGAGCTGCTGAAATTGCAGCTGAATCAATACAGTGAAAAATTGGAATTAGGATGAGGTCTGGGTCAAAAGAAACCACTCAAGCCTGCATTACCTAGAGAGAATTTTTTTTTTTTCTAATGTCAGTCTTCACCTCTGTATTGTTTAAGAAGTGTGAGACTTAATCAAGGACTTAAAAAGCTTCTAAAAATTATTGGACTTGCAGAGATTAATGTGGGGATAATTATTGGGTCATTGGAAAAGCCATGATGTATTTTTCTGTTTTTCTGTGCAAAAATGTGTCATGACTTTTCCCACAACCTAATAGATTAGCAAAACCAATAGCCAAAACATCTCCTACTGAGTATTTGAGACAATTGTACCTAATAGTTAATGGAGAAATTTAATAGCTTAAGATATTTTTTAAAAAGTAATTTTAGCTTGTACATCTCTCTTAAACTTTCTTCATCTACAAAGTGAAGCACCCTATAGGACTATATATTTAAAAAGTTAACAAACCATAGTACAGATTGATGAGTGACTAGACCAGGCTTAGCAAATAATTTGATGCAAATTTAAAGTTTCCAAGTCATCCATCTCTCAAGCTGTGTTATTTCCACTGCTCCTGTTGTCTCACTCAGGTTTGTCTTTATGCAGTTAAACAGGTAATTATTTTAATACTTTTATTGAGGAATGAATGATATAGTTTTTTCTCAATACTCAATCAAGGAGACTGTGATTATTATTATTTTTTTAGAGGTTTTTGCTACAGGGCTCAGGCGTTCACCAGAAAGACAGACAGAGACAGAGAGACAGAAAGCAAGAAATCACACCCTAGGGTGGATGGCCATGCCACAATCCCTTCTCCTCCATTCTCTTCTAGGGGTCTTGAGGGGCACACACACACACACACACACACACACACACACACACACCTGGCATGAGTTTAAGCCACTGGGTCCAGGACTCAAACTGGTCAACTACATGGGAGTCCAGTGACAAAGCCATTATGCCAACTGCTGGTCTCAATATTTTCTTAGAAGAAACAAATATCTGATATTTAACCAGAGGAAAAAAAAAAGGCAGATGGAAAGAATCAGTCAAGCAAACCATGTATAAGTGTGCCTAGCTAGTAATTCCTTTCAAGTGGAGCTGGCTACCTGCTTTCTGATTAGTGAGATTCTATAACTAAGGGTGTGAAGTTAGAACTTTCTCTAGCCATGAAAACAATTAGTTGCCAATAAAAACCATTTTATCTGTACCCAGGTAGTCACACCTTAAAATGATTTAGTAGTTTGTCAAAAATCTGAGACTTATCACAACTAATTAGCATTTTTCTGACATTCACTTTTCTTCCTAAACTCCCTCATAATATGAATGTTTCATGAGAATAATTGCCATGAAATCTTTGCTAAGTATCTTCCCACTGCCTGGTACCTTAGATTGTGACTTGAAGGCTGGACTTTTTGAACAGCAGTGAACTCTTATCACTGCTGCTGAATTGAGTTAGACCAATGGGATGTTCAACTAGTCTTTTAGGGAAGAGCCAGATAAATGAGATCAAAGTACTTAGTTATCTTGTTTCTCCATGGTTTGGCTGTTCCATTTCCTTAAGTTCACAACTTACATTAGTCATTCATCCCCAACTCTCTCTCCAGTAGCCACTAACAACATTCTCCAATACGTCTTTAAGCCTCCAGTTCCAAAACTTAACTCTGGGACATACCATATTCTATAATGATTTACCTCAAACCTGCCCACCCTTTGAAAAGAATCCTTTTATTATTAAACTCCCATGATTACATTGCTTGCATTTATAGTTATTTGGTTTTTTAAATTGCATTATGATGATGATTTAATTTGCTATAGGGCAAATCCACTCATCAGAGAGAGACAAAGACACAGAGAGAGAGAGGGAAAGTGAGAAAGCAAGCCATCAAGTCCGAGACTCAAACTGAGGTGGGCCATGTGGAAGTCTAGATTTTTAACCACTGCTCCACCTGCCAGGCCCATACTCATTTATTATTTAGGCTCTAATGGATGCAATATCTTTGTACATTAGAAATAGTTCTAAGGGAATGTCTGTAGGTGGTAATTAAAAGTTCTAGACTCCCACATGACCAGCCATGGTCCAAGTGCTGGACCTGAGAACTTGCTTTCTCACTTTCACTCTTTCTCCCTCACTCTATCTCTTTTTGGTGAGCATGTGTGCCCTATAGAAAAATTTTAAAATAATGATGATAATATATAAAATTAAATATTTTTTTTAAATTGAAAGAAAGAAATAGTTATAAGGAAATTTAGATATTGTCCCCTAACTCATTTTATGGATAAGGTACTTGAGAAAAGCACATATCATAACTGTAACACACTGAATCAGTTGGTCTCCTAAGAAACATTATTAACATCTACTAATTGTTGTTAGAGATATAGAGATATCTCAGGCCAAGAAATCACTCAGACAAATTTTATACCTTAATTAGGATAGAACTGAAGCCAGAGAGGGTGACTTTCCCTGAAGGAAATAAAGCTGGTCAAAGGAGGACAGGGTTTAGAACCAGTCACCTGATTTGCTGGTTTTCAGGCAATATGGACAAAATAGCAGTTCATGGAATTAAAAGGATAAATTCAGTAGGAGTGGTTAGTTGAACTTAGGAGCACCTAACAGAATGTAAACTCACAAAGTCTAAAATGCCCATCATCATTTTGCGGATGTGGACAATACCTCAAAGTCTAAATTGTCAATAAATTTAGAACAAATACTATTTACAATTTCATTTCTTGTACCTGTGAATTTACTATTTTGTTAATTAATTTATTATTCATTTTCTTATATATTAACCAAGTATCTTTTCTATGTGAGAACTCTGCCAGGTACAGTCAACACGAAAACATAAAGAAATGCATTCTTACTTACAGCCTTGTGAGATGACCACCTAGTGAGAGAAATAGAGTTTTAAAAGGCAATTATAATATAATTTTACAAATGCCATAACATAGGAATCAGAAGATACTGTAAGAATACTAATTATGTACATTTAAGTAAATCTTGATGGGACAAATGAGGATCACAGGAGGAAATGATGAGCAAACAGTATGAAACTGGATTTTAATTAGCTGTAGGGTTCCTCAACCTTAGCATTTCTGCCATCTGGGCAAGGTAATTCCTGTTTTGGGAGGACAGGTGCTGTTCTGTGCATTGCAGTATGTCTACCAGCATTTCTGGTCTCTTCCCACCAGATGCTAGTGGCATTACCGAGTAATAACACTCAAAAATGTCTCCAGATATTGGCAAATGTTCCATTGGGGGGGACAATAGTAAATGTACACAGTGACAGGCAAAGGATTGTCAGTAGCCATCAGAATGTGGAAAAGGCAATGAAGAAATTTTCTCCTAGATTCACTGAAAGGGACGTTGCCATGCCAACACCTTGATTTCAGTCTAGTGAAATTGATTGAACTTCTGTCCTCAAGTACTAGGAGAGAGCAAACTTTTGTTGTTTCAGCCACCAAACCTGTGGTAATTTGTTATGACAGCTGTATAAATGAATTCATAGAATGAAACAGGAAGATAAAATAGAATATAAAATGTGAAGAATATATCAAAAAAGAGGTTATGAAATCTAAATTGTAGAATGTGTGTTAGGAACAAGGCACAACAAGAGAATTTGTTTGAAGAAATGATGACAGTTACGGCTATGGAAATAAGTAAAGACCATGACAAATGTATGCCACAAACTAGGTGGCTTAAAACAACAACAATTTCCTCTTTCACAGTTCTAGAAGCTTGAAATATGAAATAAAGGTGTCAGGAGGGCCATGTTCCCACTGAAAGCTATAAGGAGGAATCTTTGCTCACCTTTTCCTAGGTAAGAGTGGTCGTCAGCAATTGGTTCTCCTATGCATTAGCTGCATCACTGTAATTCTTGCTTCCATATTCAAATGGTCGCATTTCCTCTGTGCTTGCATCTCTGCATTTTCAAATCTCTCTGTCATTATAAGAACATCACTCATTGGATTTAGGGCCCAACTTAATCCAGGAAGACCTCATTTTAATTTAATTCCATTAGCAAAGACCCTATTTTCTTTTCTTTTTTTTTTTTTTTTATTATTATTATAAATTTTTTTTTCTTTTCTCATCACAACACACATATGAATTTTCCATCCAAAATACACTAAATCTCTCTGTCATTATAAGAACATCACTCATTGGATTTAGGGCCCAACTTAATCCAGGAAGACCTCAGTTTAATTTAATTCCATTAGCAAAGACCCTATTTTCTAATAAGATCACATTCAATGGTACTGGGAGCTGGGGCTTTTTTAAATAAATCTTTCAGAGAGGGGTCAGTATTCATCTTCTAATATAAAGTAAAAACAATCATATGAAATTTACTCTATATATCAAGAGTGATGAAAACATTTTTAATTCAAGGAGCTTACTTGGAAAAAGAAATTATTGGATAATCATTTTATAATCACAATCCTGGCTTTTACAGATAGAATGACTAGGACTCAAAAATAATTAGGATGAGGATATTAGTTAATAGACTGTAATAAAAATAATGCAGGAAATGAATGTTGAAGGCCTAACCTAATACAATGTCCATACATTAAAAAATAGCTGGATAGATTCAAGAAATATTTAAGAATTAGATTGTATATAATTAGAATTTCACTGGATAGATGATTTTAAAGAAAAAGGTACTTGCAATAAGGATGGGAGATGGGAGTATAGATAACTCTTTGAGATCCTAATTTTAATTCTTTTGGACATACAATCAGAAGTGAGATTGCTGAATCATATGGTAGCTTTATTTTTAATTTGTTGCTGAAACTCTATACTATTTTTTATAGCTATTTCACTATTTTACATTCCTACCAAGAGTGTACAAGGGTTACAATTAGTTCACATCTTCACTAGCACTTGTTATCTTTTGTATTTTTTAAAAATAATAGTTACCCTATCAGGTGTGGAGTGATATCTCACTGTGGTAATGATTTGCAGTTCTCTGATAATTAGTGTTCTGAGTCTCTGTTCGTATATTGGATAGTCAAAAAAGTCATGATGCATTTTTCCACAGAAAACCAGAAAAATATGTCATGACTTTTCTGAAGACCCAATACTTGTTGAGCACTTTTGTGTTTTCTTTGGAGATAGCTCCGTTCAAATCCTTCATAAGATAATGGAAAGCCCTCTGTTTAAATCTACAAAATAATCAAAGTAAAGGCTTACTGTGAAAAATATGGTGTGTGGATTTAAATTTTTTCCATCAAAATAAACTTATACTAACTTGTTACATAATATCTATGAATAAAAACTAGTTCGAGGTACAGAAAATAAAAGCACATCAGTTTGAAGAGTTACTATCAAAGCAACATGAATTCTGCTAAAATTGAAGTAAGAATATGAAATTTATGGTGAAGCTTGGGGGTTCAGGAGTCATGAAATTATTGATGCATTACAAAAGTTCATGTGAATAATACCCCAAAGAAATCACCAGTTAACAAATGGATAACTCATTGTTAAAAGGGATGAGATGATGTTAAAGATGATGCTTGTAGTGGCAGACTATCCACATGAATTTGTAAGAAAAATATTAATCTTGTTAATGCTTTAATTAAGGGGGACCAATGAACATCAGCAGAGATAATACCCAACACCATAGACATCTCTATTAGTTCAGATTACACAATTATGATTTAAATTTGAAATTTGGGCACACTTTCTGCTCAAAAGGTACCAAAAGCTCTCATACCCAGATAAGCTACAAAGAAAAGCAGAGCAAACAAAAAAAAAAAAAAAAAAAAAAAAAGAAAAAGAAAAAAAAAGAAAGAAAAGAAAAAAACAGAGTTTTCAATGGACATTTTTGAACAAACAGAATCAAGACCCTGAAGCGCTTCTTTGAAGAACTGTAATAGGGGATGACATTTAGCTTTTCTAATATTATTCTGAAGACAAAGCACAATCAAAACAATAGCTACCAAGAGGTGGATGTGGTCCAGTCAAAGCAAAAGTGCACTGATCCAGAGCAAAGTTCACAGCAACAATTTCTTGGGATGCTCAAGGTATTTTGTTTCTTGACTTTCTGCAGGGACAAAGACTAATAGCATCTATATATTATGAAAGTATTTTGAGAAAATTAGTCAAAGCTTTAGTAGAAAAATGATGGCATGCTTTATCAGATTCCTTCTCTGCCATAATATTTCTGTATCATTTCCCTCAGCAAAAAAGAGGGCCAGAAGATGGCATGGAGGTTAGGGCAGTTGGATCCCATTTGGCTGACTATGTGGTTTGAGTCTTAGACCTGGTGGCTTGGAAAACACAATGGGCACATGTGTGTGTACATGCCCAAAATCCCAAAGTGGAGGGGCTGCAGAATGGTCATTTTCCCTGGAGAGAGCTTTCTCACTTTCCTTCTCTCTCTCCCTTTTTCTGTGTGTGTGTGTGTGTGTGTGTGTGTGTGTGCGCGCACGTGCCTGTCTGTCTGTCTCTGGTGAGCACATGCACCCTATAGCAAAATTAAAACAAAACAAAACAAAATTAAAGGGTACCAATTTTGTTCAGTTAATAATATAAAAAAGCATTGACATGGTTAAATTCTCAGGGCCCAGAGTTCTTTATAGATCAATTAAGTGATTGGTATCATTACTTACAAAAGTGTTTTGGACTTGATGAAGCTTATGTTGAAAAATAAGGTTTACACTTTTTATTATCATTTTTAATTCAATTTTTTCACAATTTCTTTTTTTTAGAGGTTTTTGCCTTAGGGTACATACACTCATGGAAAAGAAAGATAGAGATAGGGAGAAAGAAAGCAAGAAACCACCTCCCAGGGAGACGGTCATGCCACAATCTCTTCTCTATTCTCCTGGCATCTTGAGTATGCATGAACATATGCCCAGCCTGAGTTTCAAGCCAATGGATTCAGAACTTGAACCATAGTGGGTCATAAGGAAGTCCAGCAACATAACTGCTACACCATCAGCTGGCTCCGATTTTTTCCACAATTTTTAAAGTCTTCTCTTGTAATTTAAAATTTAACTCCTTATTAGATATACTGCTCGCTAAAGTTTTTTTTTTTTTTTTTCCCATTCTATTGGTTGCTTTTGCATTCTGTAGATTGTTTTCTTTGTCATACAAGACATTTCAATATGATAGTCACACTTGTCTTTTTACTTTTGTTATCTGTTCAGTGTCATATCCAAGAAATCATTGCTAAGAACAATGTTGATACGTTTTTCTCCCTGTTTTAATTCTAGTACTTTTACACTTTGTGGGTCTTATATTTACTTTAATCAATTTCTGGTTGATTTGTTGTTGTCGTTGTTGTTTTGGGGATAGAGTGAGAGTGCTTGCCCCAGAGACAGATAGACAGAAAGCAAGAAACCACCCCACAGCGGTCCTCCAGTGTCCTCTCAGGATTTTCCACACGCATGCACACACACCCAGAATGTATTTCACTGGGTCTGGGACTTGAACTGCAGTTGGTCATGTGGGATTTTAGAGCACGTTAATCACTATGTCATCTGCTGGCCTTCCAGTTGATTTTTGAAGATGATGTAAGGTATGGATCCATTTTCATTTTTTACATGTGGAGGCCCAGTTTTTCCAATATTGTTTGTTGAAGAGACTATTTTTCTCCTACCATTTATTCTTGACTAATCATTGCAGTAATCTTTACAATAGAAAAATATGAAAATAACTCAAATCAGGGCTGGCAGGTGGCAAGGTGGTTAAGGGTGCTGGACTCCCACATAGCCAATCATGGTTCAAGTCCTGGACCAGATGGCTTGCTTTCACGCTTTCTCTCTCTCTCTCTCTTTCTCTCTCTCTCACTAGTCCAATTAAAATAATAAATAAATAAATAAATTAATTAATTAAAAGAATTCTTTAAAGAAAAAAGGGGGAAAAAAAAGAAAAGAATCCAAACAAATACTGACAGATGAGTGGATTAAAAAAAAATACAACACATACATACAATGAAATATCCTATCTTAAGAAGAAAATTTGAAACATGTGACAATGTAGATAAACCTGGGAGATACGAAACCAAGTGGGAAAAAAAGTCATAAAGGAGAAATACTACCTGATTCTACTTATATGAGGTATCTGTAGTAGACTCATAGAGACTGATAATATAGTAATAGTTTCCAGGGAACTGGGAGTGGGATATATAAGGAATTTTTCAATGGTTATAAAGTTTTAGTTATGTGAAACAAGTAAGTTTTATAGTTGTACTATAAAATAAGTTGCATATAATTAATAATATAGTACTTTCCACTCGAAAATTGTTAAGAAATAGATTTCATGTTTGGTGGAGTTACCACAAAAACAAAATAAAACACAAAGAGACACAAATACAGTTTGAACATTTGTTCTACATGCTTAGCATGTCTATTATCTTCACTGTGGTGATGGTATCATAGGTGTATGCATATATTAAAACCCATAAAATTGTGTAGCTCTTTTTATATCTATTATTTATCAATAAAGCTGGTTATATATTTTAAGAAAAGAACAAGCATGCTACATCTATGTCTTGGATATTTATGAGGATGTTGGCCCCATTCATTAAGATGGATTTATGGAGAAGTAGTAGGTTTGGAATGGATGATGTGTGAATTTAGTTTTGTTTGTTTTTTTAAAGAGGTTTTTGTCTTAGGTTACCTGTGCTCCAGAAAGAGAGAGACAGAGACAGTGAGAGAGAAAGCAACAAATCACCCCCCCTCCCAGGGAAGATGGCCACACTACACTCCCTTCTCCTCCATTCTCCCAGGACTTCGGGCACTCATGCACATGCACCCAACATGACTTTCAAGCCACTGGGTCTGGGACTTGAACTGCAGTGAGCCATGTGGAAGTTCAGAGACATAATGCTACACCATCTGCTGGCCCCATGAGTTCAGTTTTGAACCTAGAGTTTCTGAGACATCCATTTATAAGATGCTTGGATGGGGAAATAAATTAAGGAGTTAGATCTGCAAAATAGCTTATTTTGAAATGCTTTGCATATATAAGGTAATTGTAGACTTTGTGAAGGAAAATATAACCAGAGATAGAAAGAGGACAGAAGCAGTAGCATGGTGTCACAACATTAAAAATCCAGGACCAGCAGATGGCATCATGGTTACATCGCTGGACTCCCATGTAGTTGACCACAGTTCAAGTCCCAGACCTGGTGGCTTAAAACTTATGCCAGGCATTTAGGTATCTGTGCCTAAGATCCTGAGAAGAAAATGGAGGAAAAGGGCTTGCAGTGCTGCCATACCCCTAGGGGGTGGTTTCTCACTTTCTGTCTCTCTATCTCTCTGGCAAGTGCACACAACCCTATAACAAAAATCTCTCTATAAAAAACAAAAACCGTAAAAATTCTTGCAATGAGTTCCAAATCCTTGCAATAAATTTATCCTGGTAAAGAAGTTCCACATACCACATGAATAGAGTGCAAAATCTTTACCAAAGGCAAAGGTTGCCAAAGGAGAGTGACAATACTAATCTGAATTGATAAGCACAGCTCACTATTCTTGAATAAGATAAACATTGCAGCAATGAAAACTGATTCTGGAACACTGTCAGACTTAGAGTTTACTGTAATGTGCCAAGAATCTAGATTCAGAGAAAACATGCGAATCAGAAGCAAATGATATAGCTGGGTCAGGGAGGAAAGGAGTAAAGGTAATCTGAGACACTTTTGAACATGTGCTCAGAGCTACTGAGTTTTACATACTGTAGTAATGGACCAGCTGAAGTGAAGTGTTTCAGTAGGTTATCCTAGTTTGTGAGACCAAGGACATATTAGGAAGCATACCTATTTTCATACTGCTTATTACTAAGGTTCAGTTTCTGAAATGAGGCGTCTGACTTGATTTTTTTTTTTCATGTTTGATGAGAGCATTTAAACTCTTTCCCTTCTGTCCTATATACAGACAGGTTGATAAGAAAACCCGGGTGCTCCTCTGGCACCTGAACCACAAAGCCCCTGACCACACCAGAGAACCCATAGCCCAGCCCTACTCCACAACATCATTAAAAAAAGACAAACGAAACAAACAAACCAACCTCATGCTAGACTATTTTCCTTGCTTTCTCAAGCCACTTCTGACTGGCTAGCTTGAAAGACCTGCCCTACTCTTTACAGAGAGATCTGTTATGTAAGTTATGAATCGTTTATACTTTTTTGGTGTATTTGTGGCATCATCAGTGTCTCTAAACAAGTTCTGAGTGAGAATCCATCTCCTTCTGCAAGTGGTCATTAGTCTATTTTGGTCTAGACTGTTTTCCTTTGCATGGATCAACCAATATAAGCTATTCAGTAATCCCTTTTTCAAAAAACCAAGCATTTTGTGTAAGCTCTCCAATGACCAAGCAGTGCCATACAAGAACTAGATTGCATTTCTATAATTCTTTCTCTCTGGCAACAAATCGATATAAACTTCAGCACTAAATTTATTTTCCATAGGCTTATCTATTACGTCATGCCTAATAAAGGAGACTTAGACCCTTTGATGGAGGTATATTACAATATATGCAGTGGAAAATCCCTTTCTTGTCACATTTATGTGGTTGATGGCAACATAGGGATATTTTGCCATGTCCTATTAACCAAGAGAAAGTAAATCCATCGCAAATGTAGGAACTTAGTAGCTACTTCCATTCTTATTGCTTCAATGTCTGCCAAGGTACTCATTTTTTAGGTCAAATGTAGAGTCCCACAAAGGCTTTTATAGATGTGTCTGAAGGCAAACAGCAGCCCATGAAACATGGTTGCACAGTCCTGTTAATATATGTGACTTTCCAAGCTTAAATTGTGCCATGTTTATTTTCCTCTTCACTTGTCCACAATTTCTCCCATTTAATTTAGATTGTTCAATTATCATTAATTCCAGGCAATCTATTGTTTAATTGGATGGATTTCAATTGCAAATTAAGACTGCTGATTTCAACCAAGAAAGCTAATTTAAACCTGACAACAGGTTTGTTGCTTTTTTTTTTTTTTTAAATAACAACAACAACAAAAAGCTGGGAAATGGTATGAGAGGATAGAGAATAACACAGACATTTGTTTTTATATTAAGGTGTCACTTGTTTGTTTAATTAGAACAAAACCATAGTTTTCTACTAACTAACTTTCTAAATTACAAAAATAACTAGCACTATGACTTCTCATGTGGGGAATATTATTATAAAAGGCTTACCCACACATTTAACAATTCTAGAACAGTTTTATTCAGTTATTCAGAACCTTGCCATTTAACAACCTTCATTTTATACTTATTCTAAATAAAAATAAAAGGTTAAGAAGAGGTAATATGACTTAAATTCATGTACAACATAAGAAAAAATGGAAAAGGCACTTTCTCTGTAGTAGTAAAGAAGATTCTACAAAATATTGAGTTAAGCAATAAGCTTAAGCTTTTAAAAATATAAAGGCCAACTCAAAGGTTGGCATGAGTCACTTAGGAGATCCAGGGCATACATCTGGTTAGGAGATCATGAGAAAAACTCTTCTTTTTGAAAAATACACAACAGTACATATGATCCTTCTTGGTGTGATGGGTAAATGTTTTAAAAGTCAGCATGTTACACTAATTCCCTAGGAAACTTCCTAATAAGGAAACAACAGTTGAAAAAGTGTATAAACCAAAACGTAGTGAGAACTCATAAAATAAGAAAAGAAAAAGAAACGTCACTGACTAAAACTTCAGAGGCGTTGTTAATAATTTTGCTAGATGCTCAAGTGTTTAGGTAATGTGCTTATGCAGAGTAGAAAGTAAGGAAAAATATTAATGTGAAAACTTTTTTTTTTCCTTTTTTTTTTTGAGAAATGTTTTTGCTATAGGGTGCATGCGCTCCCTGGAGAAACAGAGACAGAAAGTGAGAAATCACCCCCCAGAGGAGATAGGCATGTTGCAATCCCTTCTCCTCCAGTCTCCTCTTGGGATTTTGGGCACGCATGCATACACACATGCCTGGCATGAGCTTCAAGCTGCTGGATCTGGGATTCAAACTGCAATCGACAACATGGGAGTCCAGTGATCTAACCATTATACCATCTACTGGTCCCAAAACTCAGATTCTTTAGAGTATTGCATGGTAGTGATTATAAAGAATATGCAGAAAAAATTCAAGTTCTGAGCAAATAGAAATACAAATTGGTTTGGGGAAGCTCTCTATGATAATCTCTCTCTCTATGAATTCAAAGTAAATAATCCATAGGGTGTTCCAATTCTCATACAATGATACCCCTCACTGCTCCACTTTGACTTCTGGGCCCAATGCGCCACTTTGACTTCTAGGGGGTGATATTTGTAAGTTATTGGTAATAGTGATGAGGAGTTTCATATAAAAGCTTGATGACAAAATGAGGAATGTTTATATTCAAAGTAAAAATTGTGGTTATATGCTGAGAAATAGAAACAATGCACAGTAGGTTTTTTTATAATATATCTTATGAGCAAATAGGAATAATAAATGCAGAATCTTAAGGTTGAACAATGTTGCAAATGCATTACTAGTTTTCTTCAATCTTGGTATTAAAATATTGTTTAAATTACTTAAAAATTGAGTTTACTTGGGGCCTGCAAATGGCATGGTGGTTTACACACTGGATTCCCATATGGCCCACCATGGTTCAAGTCCTAGACCCAGTGGATTGAAAACCATGCCAGGTACATATGCGTGCATGCCCAAAATCCCAGGAGGGAAATGGAGATGGGATTGCAGCGTGGCCATCCTCCCTGAGGGCTGATTTCTTACTTCCCCTCTTTCTTTCTCTCTCTCTAGTGAAAGCACAGGCTCTATAGCAAAATAATAATAATAATAATTAAAAAAATAAAAAGAGTGGACTAACCCTGTCAGATATCAATTTATATGGATTAAAATAGGTAATTTTAGTCATTTTTAAAGAAAAGAGATTAATTTAACATGTATTTCTAGAGGATGGGAAGTTTTAGATTGACTAGTCACACCTGTTCATCATCTGGTGAGGCCATCATGCTTTCTGTAAACATGGCAGAGAGGTAGAAGAGGATGCAGGCCATGTGAAAGGGGAAAACATAAGAGGCAACACTGCTGCTCTCACTGTAACTAATCTAGTCTCATGAGAACAAAAACTCAAGGAGATAAAGTACCAACCCCCAATGAGGGTGGGGCCCCCACAATCTAAGCACCTCCCACTAGGCTCCACCTCACAAAGTGCCCACCTCTCAGCCCATAGCGCTGTGAGAGAAGCCAACACATGAGTTTTGGTGGAGACGCAAACCATTACAGCCATTTCACATACACTCTCACATAAACTGCATTTATCATAACAGTAAGGGCCTCTGAAAGAAAACCTCATAAAAGTCACATTTCTAGGGGACCAGCAGATGGTATAGCAGTTACATTGCCAAACTCACATGGTCAACTGTGGTTTGAGTCCTGGTCTTGGTGGCTTGAAACTCATGCCAGGTGCTCGTGCATGAATGCCCAAGATCCTAGGAGAATGGAGGAGAAGGGATTGCGGAGCGGCCATTCTTCCCCAGATGCGATTTCCTACTTTCCTTCTCACAGGAGTGTCTGTCTCTGTCTCTCTCTGTCTCTCTCTCTCTCTCTCTCTCTGGCAAGCATATATGTCCTAAAGCATAACCTCTGAAAAAAATCAAATTTATAAAACTGAGTCCAAAGTATTTTAATATCATACAAAAGTTCAATGATCATGAAAGTGACGGTTTTTCCTTCTACACAGGTATACCAAGATACCAAGATACCAGCATGAAAGTTCTACATAAAATCTCACTTTAGATTGATAAACATGTACGAACCAAAAAGTCACATCCTGAGTTTGATTTGCTTATTCTATAGAGCACTTGTTCTGCTACCTGTTAGCTTAGCAAAAGCAGAAAATCAGTTAACCTCTCTGAACTTCTGTAATAGCACCCTGTAACTTTGAATAATCTCCTAAAATAGATAAAGCATTAAATATGTAGCACAGGAACTGGCATATTAAGAAGCATAGATTGAAGAGTAAAGTTAGAGAAATGAAATTAGGTTATTATTGCTATAATTTTCTGGAAAAGCATCCTTATAAAAGAGCCATACTCTCACTTTAACTGTCTACAACCCTACCCTATCATAAAAAAATTGATAATCACCAGCAAGGATGACCTGTTCCTATGTTCTAAAATATTTCCAGCCTATTACTTAGGTAGCAAACAAATAAACAATTTAAAAGGAAGAGAGAAAGAAAGGAAAGAAGGAAGGGAGGAAGGGAGGGAGGGAGGGAAGAAGGAAGGAAGAAAGGAAGAAAGGAAGGAAGGAAGGAAGGAAAGAAGGAAGAGTAGAAAGAAAGAAAGAAAGAAAGAAAGAAAGAAAGAAAGAAAGAAAGAAAGAACTCTGTAAAGTCCCCCTCTCCCTCCCCCAAGATCCCAAGAGCATCAGCATGAAGCAATTTTGTCCAGTGCATTAGAACGGGATCTGCAAGGAGCAGAGTAGAGAGCAAAGCTCTCAGAGGCCAAGATGATAATGAATTTCTCAGTCTTTCACTGGGATAACAGTGTGAGCATGTGGTGCTTCCTGAGGACCAAGTCGCAGGCCCTCTGAGCGCACTGAAGGCTTTGCCACTTGGGGAGCAATTAAATGGTCACAGGAGAGAAAGTCAAAGCTAAATGTCTACAACTCTGCAAAAATACCTGGGGAGGTAAGAAGCTGTTGGCAGATTCCCCTGTTAGTGAGGCTGTGGACTTGGGCTCAGACCTGTGGAAAAGGTACTAATAGAAAGCAGACCACACTGAGCCGTGGAATCCAACTCCCCTTATCCTCCTCCCCAATTTAGGGAAAACAAGACGTATCAAGGAACCAGGAACTGCTATGTGAAAGGAAAGCATAGCACACTAGAGGAAAATAATTGAATTTTTTTTTCAAAATATAAGAAAAGATAAAAAAAAAATAAAGCAAGGTTGGAGTAAAATATGTCATAACTTGAGAAATGGTTCTTTTAAATAACAACAGATAGCAGACCACATTTAAAAGAATCTGTTTTCAGCTACAAACACAGAATGCCATGCCTTGATGGATCAGCCAGGTGGTGTGGTGATTAAGGCAGTCGGATCCCACTTGTCCACTTGCACAGTTCAAGTCCCAAACACAGTAGCTGGAGAAACATGCTAGGCCTATGAGTATGTGTGCCCAAAAGCCCAAGAGGAGAATGAAGAAGGGATTGTAGTGTGGTCATATCCCCTGGGGAGTGCTTTCTTATTTTCCCTCTTTCTCTCCTTCTCTCTGTTTCTCTCTGGCAAGTGCATACACTATATAGAGAAAAAAAAAAAAAAAAGTAAAACCTGTCTTGTTGGGTAGAACACTAACACTGAAGGCAATTTTAGTTTCATCTTTTCTCAACATATAGATTGCCATCATAACACTGGTATTAACTGGTATTGTGTTCCCAGCAGGCATGAAACATCTCTGTCACCCCGGAGATGACAGACATGATAAGGCTGTTGGAGCCCATGTCAGGGATGGTTCTGAAGGGTGAGGCTCACGCTGTTCCCTGGGTTAGTGCATTACTTAATCCAGCTGCAATGATCTACTTGCAGTATCTCTTCAAACGTGTTCAGAGAGCTTTCTCTCATGATCGCATTTAAAATATACTACCAGACTTAAATGATAACTCTACTTGCAGTATCTCTTCAAACGTGTTCAGAGAGTTTTCTCTCATGATCGCATTTAAAATATACTAGCAGACTTTAATGATAACTCTGTTTAATTACTTATTTTCTTGCCAATTGTCATGGAACGTGGATTCTATGTTATAGATTATATTCTCAGTTGTCAAGCTATGGTCATTTCCGCATCCAATTGTGAAGATCAAAGAATTGCTTTCTGAAAAGATTGTGCCTGTGTGTATGGACTTTTAGAATAAATAATATAAATATCTGGCAGCTGCTGGGTAATATTAATGATTGTTTTCACTCACACCTGCTGGGTTTGAAGGAGGTCATGGAGGCATCAAGTCAGTCTAAAAAGAAAAGGGATAAACCTAGGTTGTAATCCCAGAAGAATTACATGCTTACTGATTTTTCACTTGGAGAAGTTGTTTGATGTAGATTACTGCTTTGATGTTCCCCAATAAACCAAAACTCTTAGGCTGCATATTTTCATGAAGGGCACTTGAAACTGGGGTGCTTTAACCCAAAGCAATTTTAAACATAGCATTTTTAACTATGTCTTTTTTTTTTTTTTTTGCTACAGGGTGTATGGGCTCACCAGAGAGAGGCAGAGAGAGACAGAGAGAGGGAGAGGGAGATATCACCCACCGGGGGAATTGCCTCTTCTATTCTCCTCAGGATTTTGGGCACATAGGAACACATGGTATGAGTTTCAAGTCACTGGATCTGGGACTCAAATTATAGTCAGCCATGTGGGAATCTAGCACTTTAACCAGCATACCACCTGCTGACCCAACCATGATCACTTTTAACCAGTAAACTTGACAAAACTGGCATGTTGCCAGTTGTTAACTAAATCTTAAGGCAGCTTAGTAGCTTTCACTTATGTACTTTGCAGAAGATAGCTGCCAAGGAAAGTCTCACTAGCCTAAGACTGCCATGTTGTGAGGAAGCCGAACCATTTGTAAGGCACACACACAAACACACACACAATTTTTTTGTGCTCACCAAATAACCAGAGAGAGAAAGAGAGACAAAAAGCAAGAAATCACATCCTCCAGGGGGCATGGCCATGCCTCAATCCCTTCTCCTTTAGTCTCTCTCTGGCTTTTGGGTATATGCACATGCACCTGGCATGAGTTTCAAGCTGCTGGGTCTGGGACTCGAACCACAGTTGACCATGTGGGAGTCCTGCACCTTAACCACTACTCCACCTACTGGCTCCTACACACACATTTTATATATACCATGCAAGCTGAGTATCCCTAATCTGAAAACTTTAAACTCAAATTACTCCAGAATCCAAAGCTTTTTGAACGCCAACATGACACCACAGTCAAATTCTGAAAAATTCTACACTTTTCTTCATGTGAAGGGTCATAGTTAAAACACTGAAATACAAAAATTGTGTAAAGTCACCTACAGGCTATGTGTATAAGGCATATATGAAACATAAATAAATTTGGTGTTTAGACATGGGTCTCATCCTTAAGATATCATATTATATCTTTATATGTCTCAAAATAAAAAAGAAATCCAAAAATATATATATATATATATATATATATATATATATATATATATATATATATATACACATAAACACACACACTAAATGGCAAATAAATGTCACACGTGGATTGTAACATATATCTATATATCTAACATAGATATATAGCATATATTGAATAATCAGAAAAGCTATGACACATTTTTGCAAAGAGAAAACATTGTAAAATAGGTCATGACTTTCCTGATGACCCAATGTATCGCCTATATACAGAATGCACACTGTCCATTCAGATGAGCTGAGGCTTTTCTAAGTATCAATAATATTCTGAGTTAAAGTTCTGAATAGAAGAATGAACAACACAGGTGGGGAATGACTAGTGGTAGATCACATTCTGAACATGCTGTGTCTACAAAAAGCATCAGAGGAAGAAGCTGAAGACTGGTCACTTCAGCTCACTGCAGAGGAATCTGTATGTCTCTTTGACACTGATAATTCTGTCGATTTGCCACTGAAAACTACCTGCTCTCTTTAATATAAGTAACACAGATCCAGGAGGGTTCCTGTGACATCATGTACTGTGGAAACCTTTGGTAATTAAGCCCATTGTATTCTGTCATATGGCAAAAAAATAAAGCTTGACTTCTGATATAAATGAACCATGAAACCAGTATTTGCAGTCCTCAGGGCAAGAGAAATATTTACTCATATTTGTATCCTCAGCATCTATCTCAAAGCAAGACACATCTTAGATGCTCAAAAATATTCGAAGAGCTGGAAATTTTATTTTTTAAGTGGGACAGAAAGGGATAAAGAAATCATAAAATGGTGAGTATAATGTTAAAAAAAGAGGGGGGTGGGGACAGAATCCAGAACATAATGTTTATCATTGTTAAGATTTATAAAGATGACAAGTTATGAGTTATTTTGAGCAATTTCAAAAATAACCAACAAGATGCAACTAGTGAATAAGGAGAAGACTCTGCTGTCAATTGCTTAGAATCAAATCTCACTGAAACATGCTACTCATTACCCCAGCAATCCACTTAACCTCTGCAAGAGGTAATTTCTTCATCTGTAAATAATTACAGCAATAGCTTATAGCAAAATTATGAGGGTGTATGTGAATGAATGGGACATACTCTATTCATGTTTGGAACATAACAATCATTATAAGTGTGATGCTATTAATGTTATGGATATTATTGTTCAAGAGGAACAACTCAGAAAATAAAGATTCCAAAGTAAGAAAGTGAGATTCAAAGAAGAAAAACAGAAGATAATAAAAATCCCACTTTTGGGGGCCAACAGGTGGTGTGGTGGTTAAGGCACTGGACTCCCAAATGGCTGACTGTAGTTCAAGTCCTAGACCTGGTGGCTTGCTTTCACACTTTCCCTTTCTCTTTGAGGAGCACATGTACCCTATAGCAAACTTAAAAAAAAAAAAGGTAATAAAAGAAATAAATTTATTTTTTAAAAATCCCACCATTTTCTGCCAATAGAGACACAGAGAAACACCAACCTTCAGATTCTAAAAAAAAAAGGGTTTGACCAATTCCTTACAAGATATATAATCGTGCAATGGAAGAAGCATGGATTTGGTCATCAGAAATGTCTTCCTTGAAACTCTCCTAGGGTTTAGGGCAAGTTACATCATTTTTTCATCTTGAAAATCCAGGGGTCTTGCGAGAAGTTGGTGGAAACAACAGATATAGCACATCTTGTGTATCTTATATGCTCTTTCAACCAGACATTTTTGATGTGTGCCTTCACAGCTCACAAAATGACACATGGAAATAGATTTGGCTTGAGTTGTTGTAGGGCAGGCCTGATGCCATGAGGATTTGGCACGGTAGTATATTCAGGAAATAAAAGTTCAGTTGTATTTGATTAACTGTATGTCCAAATTTGAATGTATTTACTGCCTCACTCATAAAGTGTCCTGTCCAAGCCACAAATTCACATGCAAAATTAGGAAGATTTTCAACAGCTAATCCTACAAGTTTGAACCCTCTAAAGAAGGATAATTCAATGATAATTTTTTTGTTGTTGTTGATGAAGATTTTTGTTTATTATTATTTTTAACCATAATAGAAGTCAGCTTATTTGCCAAAGATTTTAAGTCACATGAACTTGAAAAGTTTTTAAATTAATATGTATGAACACTCTTTTTTTATGTTCATCTTATTTTTTATTATCATCATAATCTTCTTTATATTACATTGGATTACATATAACTTTACAGTGTATTAAATTTGTTTTTTCAAAAGGGAATGCCATGTATGTCAATCAGTACAGAGACATTAATCTCCCCACTTCAACATTCAATATCTTTTCTATGTTTTCCCCAATCATTATTTTTATTATTCTAATTATTTTTTAAAACAGTCAATCACTATTTCTCATTTTGCTTGTAAAAATACTTTGCCCATCATGAAATACTTCTCAGACCAATCCAGTTGAGAATACTATACATGTCACATCAACAGTTAATAAGCCATATCTGTTTCTCACTAACGTCCTGCCTCTCTATTGTTCACTTCAATGATAACTTTTAAACTGATTCAGTGGGGAACATTTTTAACCCAAGTTTGAGTTAATATATTTTTGTAAATTCTATTGATACAGTTAGAGGAGTACCTCTCTTAATTTGTCATATTCCTAACACAAAATACCATCAAAGATTTAATGCAAAGAATTCCTTTAGCAAGTTTGCACAAAAATTCTACTTAGTCAGAGATGCTTTTACAAATTATATTTAATAGTCACTACAGCTTATTTAGGTGAAGTTTTCTAGACGTAGAGACTACAGTAAGGATTCTTGTTATGTGATTTATTAGGAAATGCTCACAGAAGGAATTCTTAGAAGGTAAAAGAAGTAGAATATGAAGGGTTTTTAAAATACTCATGGAAAATCCATATTGTGGGGAAAAAAACTGCATGGGTTCAAAAATGTTTTATACCAAACAAATTCAAGTTTTGTTTTTTTGTTTGTTTATTTGTTTGTTTGTTTTTTGGAGAGGTTTTTGCTATAGGGCGCATGCACTTGCCAGAGAGACAGAGAGACAGAAAGCGAGAAATCACCCCCGAGGAGGGACGGCCACACCACAATCCCTTCTCCTCCATTCTCCTCTCGGGATCTTGGGCACGCATGCACACGTGCCCGGCATGAGTTTAAGCCACCAGGTCCGGGATTCGAACCGCGGTCGACTATGTGGGAGTCCAGCGACATAGCCATTTCACTAACTACTGCTCCCAACAAATTCAAGTTTTAATTGCATTTTTCCATGAACGTTTTGAAGTCTCCTCATAGGACAGAAAAAAGTAAGCAAAAATTTAAGTTCAGCTGAAGTCTTATCATTGAGAAGAAGCCAATGGTCTCATGGGAAACACTGGAGTATGAATGGTCACAGTATTGTCTCACTTTGTGTGCCCATATGAGATCGTCATCAGATCGTCTACACCTCCACCCCTGGGGTAGGAGGTTTTCATTATTCCAGGAGCTCTCTAGAGGAGTGAAAAGTCATGAGTCAGTGCAATTATAATGCACAGAAATGAAGGAGAGGTGCATGTGGCCAGTAAATGACATTTAGGCAAGATTCCCACAGCATCTACTATAATTCATCCCTTGCAATTATCAGATCCACTTATTATACTCAGATCTCTCCTTTCCATCCGACTTCTTCAGAATTATGTTTAGTTAGAAGTTCTGGATAAATTTACAGACTCTGCTGTTCCAATTTTCTGTCAAGTAACATAGTTCTACTTTCTTGTGATGATTGGGACCATTTATACCCTTCAACTTGGTAACTACATTTGTTGCATTCAGTTTGTATTTTGGCATGAAGAGTCCAAAGTGATAAGGCAGTTTGATAGAACTCTCTACCTTTCTTTGGTAACCAAGAATTCTAGACCCTGAGAACATAGAGTTTTCAGGAAAAGAAGAGTAAGTTACTAAACTGGATCACTGGAGGTGACAGTAAACAGGGTTTTTTCTACTTCTACTTCTTGGTTCATGTGAAAGATAGTGCTGCGAAGGACAGCACCTATTCTCCTATAACACTTTATCCATTATGGAACCTCATCTGTGTCTTCTAGAGGCCTTGCTGTCACCCTATAGATCCAGAATTTCCGGATTATGTGCATGGCAAGAAAAGATACTATGAGAAGTTCTTAAAAGCCTTGACAGGTAAGTTATATATTCACCTGTATTAGCCTTCTCAGGATGTCATAAAAAAGACCAGACTGGGTGATTTAAGCAATAGACATTTCTTTTCTAATAGTTATGGAGGCTATAAGTCCAAGATCAAGACGCTCTCAAGGTAAGCTTCTGGTAAGGTTTCTCAGATTAGCTTTTAGTCATCTTTATGTATTCACATGAACTTTTGTTTTCTCTATATATGTATGGACAGTGAAAGAGGGAGAGAGACAAAAAGACAAACATCCTGTTGGATTAGGATGCTATCCTAATGAACACCTAGTCTTAATTATCTACCTAAAGGCAGACACAGTGGGGGTTAGGAATTCAACATCTGAATTCTGGGTGGATACAATTCAGTCCCTAACAATACCTAAGAGTAAAACATGGTCATACCATTTCCAGTAATAATAATTGATGATAATATTAAAATGCAGTACTATTCCAAAGCATCTCCAGACAGAGAGTCTGGATACATCAAGAGCCCAGGAAATCCCAACTCCTTGTCCTGAAATGGGCACAGCAGAATCACTAAAGTGGGCCCAAAGAACTCCACAGAGGAAAGTCACAAATCTACAGTTGGGCTGGAACACGTCCACAGGGCATAACTGAGTTGTACAAAAAGATAAGCTAGACCCTCACATCACCCATCAGTTTTACACTGACACCTGTTCTTAACTTTGCACCCACAGCTTTACATGGTATTATCTAGTGCCAACTTGAAGGGGAAAGAAAAATCATATATTTAATTCACAAATGGCTTGGCTGAGTATGACAGACTGACTGTATGGTGCCACTGGGTGGGGTTCTGAAAGATGTGGTTATAAGGAATCTTCCCAATGGGCAGAGCTTTGGGTGGGTCACCAAAAGAACCAATATACAGTGTATTCATGATGGGAAAGTTCATTTGGTATGTTGTCATGATACACATTATATGTATGTAATGCAATGAATATTTGCAATGTCATTTAGTTTCTCTATTTTTTAGACTAAGAAGAAAGATCTCAATAATTTTCACAGTCTCAAAATATCTAAGCAAGACTGCAAAACAAAGTTTACCATATTGGGACAGGAAGGACACAAAAGCCATGCTTTTTTCTGTTTGATATCTGGGGCAGCAGAGGTAGCAAGGGAAGAGCAAAAAGGCCTGGATTCTTCCCAGGACTCATCTCAGAACTCCTACCAATAAAAATAAATGAGAATTTCAACTAACCTTTCTGTGGTTGATACAAGCAGATAAAGATGAAAGTGCTGATTCTACTCCAGAAAGGCAGAGACTTATAAACTGTTAACTCTATTCTCACACAACTTGTACTAAATGTTTCCTTTAGGTCTGGGCTAAGGCTATAGAATTGGCAGCCTTTTAGATATATGTGAGATATACATACATATGGGTATATGTGTGTCAGTGTATGTATGTGTGTGCACACACACACCGTGTCTCTACCAAGTCTGAGGCCAGCTCTGTGGCTCAGTAGTAATACACTGCCAAGTGATACTGGATCCCTATGGAAGGTCATGGCTTGGTTCCACTGTGCACCTACACATGCTAGGCAAACCTGCCCATAAGTCTGGCTTACTGGGAAGGTTTGTACTGGGGGAAGAGTATCAATCTGAGACCCTGTTAAGGGTCTATCTCTCTCTCTTTCTCGCCCTCCCTTCTCTGTTTCACATTCTCATGAAAGAAATATTTTAAAGTAAATTTGAAAAAGAAGTCTGAACTAGCTATGAGGGAATAAGAGCTCAGTTGCCCTAGCTATGGTCCCAAGTATCTGACCAGAATCCAGTCAAGATCAACAAATCCACTTCTTTGATTCATAGCTGACCTTGAATACCCTGCTGATACCAGAAGAGCTACCTGTCAGAGCCCAGTCTAAATTGTCAACCCATAGATCTGATAGGTTAAATACACAGTTATTGTGAAACATAGAGAGAGGCTGACAATTTACCCAAGTGAAAGAATGAATTAGTTTGGGATTAGGGATTGAGGCATATATAAGCTTCTCCCACTGCCTATGATACTTTAAAAACTTAGAGCCATTATCTAGATTTAGATAAGATATTTTATAAAATTTCTCCAGATAGACAAATGGCTTATTTTCTCATGTCTTTTAGATTTCTAGTCAATGGTCACTTTTATAAAGAAATTTTCCCAGTTGCCACATTTACAAAAATACAATGTTGGGGGGGGGAAGGAATGGAAGATAATGGTAGACACCAGAGATAGTGTGAGAAGAAGGTGGGAAAGGACAGAGGGTCAGAAAGAGGTGTTTATATATATATATATGAAATGGAAAATTTTTGACAAAAACATGCATGATTAAGCCACTATGCAGTATATTCTGGATGGGAAATCACATTTTCTACATTGTGACGATGCTCAGGGAATTAATGGAAATTAATTAAGTTAAAAAAATTTTCAGAAATAAAACCCTAAAACTGTTTTTCTTGAAATTAAAAATAATGCATTAAAAATATTTATTTGATGACTGCAGTAAGATATATAGCCTCAGCTAAGTGCTACTTTATAGTATGTTCATTCTACTCACTGAGGGTTATGCCCAAAGTCAGACTTATGTTCATGGATATGTATATATCAGCTGTGCTTGCCATTGAAAATATTTAGATTAATTAAGATCTTTAGTGAATCAATAAAATGTGGGGAGGAACAGGCATAGAAAGCAATCATAGATACCAGAGACAGTATGAGAAGAGGATGGGGGATGGCAGAGGGTGAGAGATAGGGAATCAAGGATGGGAAAAAAAGCAAAATATACAGGAAACGAGAAATGGAAAATTATTTGTTGATGATAACATATATGTTGATGTGCTCAATTGAGCCAATATACAGAGTATTCTGGATGGAAAATCTCATTTTGTATGCTGTAATGATATACAGTGAATGAAAGTAAATAAATAAATTTAAAATTTTTAAAAAGGCCACCCTATCTAAAATAGTATAAAAACTATTATCTTTGCACTGTTCCATTTATTTATTTATTTATTTTAGAGGTTTTTGCTAAAGGGCATGTGTACTTGCCAGAAAGACCGAAAGAGACAGAGAGACAGAAAGTGAGAAATCACCCCCCGGGGGGGGGATGGCCACGCTGCAATCCCATCTCCTCCATTCTCCTCTCAGGATCTTGGGCACTCATGCACACGAGCCCGGTGTGAGTTTAAGTCACCGGGTCTGGGACTCGAACCACAGTCGACTACATGGGTGTCCAGCGACATAGCCATTACGCTAACTGCTGGTCCCAGTCCATTTATTCTCATAACACTATCATCACTTGAGTTTATATATTTGATTGTTTTTCTGCATCTCCTAAATCACTACGAAAATTTTACCTTCTTGAAGCCATAGATTTTATATTTTATGTTCATGGCTCTATTCTTATTATAATAGATATCAACGGAACAAATGAATCTATCAATACTCTTTGTACAGAAAGATTTCCAAATAACTTCCTATTGATACAGAAGATTTTTCTAATCTAGGTCTATGGTGGAGACTAGAAAGAAAATGAACGCTCTGATTGACTACTAACCATTTTACAGATAATTTTGAAATTTAATTTTCTGAGACCACAAGTTAAAGAACACTCTGCTTCAATCTTTAAATCACTAGTTCTCCTAACATAATTTGCCTTACCGGTGAAAAAAAGGAAACTGTTATTTGTTTTTATTTCCTCAGTGTTTTGGAAGAAGTCTTCTTAGATTAAAGCTGCAGAGGTAAGCCTGATTCTTGTTGTTTCTTTAGTAAAATGATGCTTTGGTGTGGCAATTGATAAGTCTCTGTACAGATGACAATATGCCATCAGTTCCAACTTCTCTTTCAAACCTTACTTGAACAAATAATGACTAAAAGGATAGGTTCTCCAGATGAATATAAGAGAGCACAGTGTTTTGCTTAACTGACTTTATAACTTGGGGAGACAGATCTGGTTGGCTAGAAACACTAATGGATAGAGGCGTAATTATCACATAAAACCTATAAAACTCAAAATGAGTTTATCTTCATATTGCTGTCCCTCCATGGCCAGTAAGCAAACCTCCATTTTACCAGAGGAATACAGACTAAAGCCATCTGGATTATTGGAGAAAAGAGCATTCAAGTGACTTAGATTAACCCGAGCCTTGTTTTCTGAGGGAATAGCTCCAATCACCCAGCTAAAAAGGATGTCAATTTAGAACTCAGTTTGATGTAAAGGGAA
>NW_006159569.1:1950609-2030410 GCF_000334495.1 Tupaia belangeri chinensis
GAAGATTAAGATAATTAATTGGCATCTGACCATGTTTAAAGAGTAGGAAGGTTTGAGATGGAAAACAATCTCAGTAAATTGCATTATAATTATGAGAAGAAAACAGGGTCTATCTCATTGCCTGCAGGGAACAAGAAATAGAGTCAGTATAACTTTATTCTTTATGAGGTGCTTGGAGTCTGCAAAACATTATTGCTGTTGTCAACAGTTGAGAAAAAAGTGATATATTAAAGAACACTATAAATCTAATTTGTTATACTAGATACCTATAATAGATGTAAAGTCATATATTTGTCTCCTTATAAAAATAACCTCTGTGATAGAGTGCCTGCAAAAATAGCCACACTTATTTCACTTTCTGTATCCAAACCCTTTTACAGCATGAGTTTGCAGCTTTTCCCATTAAGAATGAGCATCTATTTCTCTACCAATTGTATCTACAATGTCAATGTTTTGATTCGTTTGAAAGAATGGAATAGGTGTGACATCATATAAATGTCAGATTTAGTGATGCCTTGCAATTTCTGCTAGTTCTCTTGGATCCCCACTGTGACATGAGAATAGGATTTTCTGGAGGATGAGAGACTGAGTCACTGTCCAGTTTTCCCAGCCACAGCCAATATCAGAAAAAAAATCAGTAGTAGCTGAACCACAGCTAACATTGACACATGCAATACTTTGAGTTCCACTGATAATAATTTTATTAGCTCAAACAAAAAGAACTGCCCTATTGACCTATATGCTATGAGCTAATGAACATTAAGTAATTTAGTGGCTGTCATACTGCAATAGTTACTAATTACACATCAAACATGAGACATTAGAAAGTATGACTCAAAATTTTAACAAAGGGACAAAATATTTCATTGTACTAAAAAAAAATCTGCCATTAGGCATTAGAAAATTTTCACTATTACCAGTGAAATAAGGCAGTATGCTAAAAATTACCTTGAGGCTAGCAAGTGGCATGTTGGTTGAAGCACTGCACTTCCCACATGGCCAACCATGGTTCAAGTCCCAAACCTGGTGACTTCATTTCTCTCTCTCTCTCACTCTCTCTCTCTGGTGAAAGCATGTGAAAAATAATTATAATAGTAAATAAAATAAAATAAAATAAAATAATTTTTAAAAAATTTTCTTTGGTCTTTAGTTAAGATCATGGTGGCAATAGACTTTCTTACTTTAATGCTCCAGTCATTTGTACTGTAGGAACCTCTGTCATCAAAATATTATACCGCTATGTGTCTGTCACTATTTCAAGATGCCAAAGGTAAAAATGCATGTAACTGAGACCAGCAGATGGCATAATGGCTACGTTGCTGGATTCCCATGTAGTCGACCACAGTTTGAGTCCCGGACCCGGTGGCTTAAACTCACACTGGGTGCATGTGCATGCGTGCCCAAAATCCCGAGAGGAGAATGGAGGAGAATCACTCCTAGGGGGTGATTTCTCACTTTCTGTCTCTCTATCTATCTCTTTCTTTCTGGTGAGTGCACGCACCCTACAGCAAAACCTCTTAAAACAAAAACAAAAACAAAAAACACATGTAACTTAATTTGTTTATAGAGACTCTGCTTTTAAATCAAGCTAGGAACTTGAAGTGTGGCAGGTCATCTGATACATACAGTTAGTATATGAGAACTTTGATATCATTTCATTTAGGAGAAAATGGAAATCATAACTGACTTGAAAACAGAGGTACAAATCTAAGTCCTTCTGATGTCCCAAATCTTTTATGGTTTGTTTAATACTTAGACAATAAAGTTCAAAATTCTTAACAGGAAATGTAAGACTTGCATTTCATGATCTCTTGACTATAACTCCAGCTTTGTCTTCCACCACTCACTCCCAAGTACCCCCATGCACTCTGGTCAGATTGCTTTGTTCACAGTTTGCTAGAGTATGCTTATCTGTCATATCAGAGAGTCACAGAAATTTGTCAGCTAGACAATAGTGAGCTCCTATTCATTCTGTCACTTATACCTACAGATGGACCTCCCTAATCTCCCAGAAGTAGTTTTCTCCACATTGTGCCTATTTCACTGTGTGTGCACCTCAAATAAAATTTTACAGTAATCACTTCACATAACTAATTCTTCAATTAAATTAAAAAGAATCACATGTCATTTAAAAAACACCAGTATATAAGGACAGAAATATATCATAGCACCATCTTTTATATAAACAAAATTCTCCAAATGAGGACCTCTTAGTTTCGGGTCAATGGCTTCACTAAACATGGATGAGTAGCATTTATGAGTTTTTAACTGTATGTCTGAAAGGGGCATAGGAGTAGGAGTATGTCTGAAAGGGGCATAGGAGTATTTGAAAATATATCAAAAAAGCCTGTCAATGGCATGGTGCTTCAGGCAGCAGGATCCCACCTGACTGACTGCATAGTTTGAGTCTGGACCCAGCAGCTTGCAAAACACGCCAAGCATGAAGTCAACAGGTGGCATCATCATTAAGGCATTGCACTCTCACATGGCTAACTGGAGTTCAAGTCCCAGACTAGAGACTTGAATCAAACCAGGGGTGGGTACGTATGTGCCCATAATCCCAGGAGGAGAGTGTAGGAGAAGGAATTGCAGACTGGTCCAGGAGGAGAGTGTAGGAGAAGGGATTGCAGACTGGCTATCTCCCGGGAGGAATGATTTCTCACCTTCTCTCTCACTGTATCTCTCTCTATCTCTGGCAAGTATACATGCCCTTTGACAAAAATCTTAAAAACAAACAAACACTCCAGGTACATGCATGTGTGTACTCAAAATCTCAACAGAAGAAATGGAGGAGGACTTATGGTGTGACCTTCCCCAGTGCAGAGATTTCTCACTCTTCTCTCCTCCCCTTTCTCTGTGTCTCTCAGGCAAACACACATGGACACCCTGTAGAAAATTAAAAGAGAGAGAGAAAGGAAAAAGAAAGAAAAATATACTGAGTAATTTATTTAATAGAGTGATTACTGCTTCATGACATGTAACAACTATAAACCCCATTTTATAGACTCAATCATACAAAATAATCATAACCATAATTATAATTAGGAGGGGGAGGAACAGCAAAAAGAAAAGAAGTGCTTTTTCCATAAAGTTCTAATAGTAATGAAACATGGAAATTCAATCTAAGTCATTTTAAATGATTAATTAAAAATTTCAAAAATAATAAAAAGAATGCTATAGGGCATTATATTATGCTTCCTACCATATAGAAATATCAGGAACTGTACTTACTTTCTTGTTGTACATTACTAGATAACTGAAAAAGATTTAAAAATAATTCCTTTCAAATAGTATATAGGACTCATTATAGCATTGTGATCCCTAAGATAAGTGAAATAAATGAGGCAAGTCTTAAATAGCCCCCTATGTGGCCGACCATAGTTCAAGTCCTGGACCCCGGTGGCTTGCTATCTCACTCTCTCGCTCTCTCTCCCTCTCCTGTCAAATTTTAAAATAAATAAATAAAGTTAAACAAAATAATTCTTAAAAAAAGGTCATCGGAATCATCATCAAAGAATAGTACATAAAATAACACGTGATTCAAATGTGTTCATTCTTTTTGCACTGTTAAGTTTTGTTTCATTTTTTTATTTTTTTTTAAGCAGGAGGGAAGAAAAATGCCCTAAAAATTGATGACACATATCCAAACTCCACAGTGTATGAGTTTTTGGATAAAAACAGATATCACTTGAGAAAATTATAGTGAACAATATCTGTGGAGATATTCAAATTTCAGTTAGAGCAAAGACATTAAAGAAACTTCCATAGATAACATTAAAATCATAGGAGAAGATTGGGGACCAGCAGATAGCACGGTGCTTAAGGTCACAGAGTCCTGCATGGCCAACCACAGTCCAGTTCTTGAACTTGGTGGCTTGCTTTCTCACTTCTCTTCACCACCACCAACCCCCTCTGGTGAGTGTATGTGCCCTGTAACAAAATTTTAAAATAATAATAATGATAAATAAGAAATTAAATAAGTAATTTTTTTTAAGAGAAATTTTTGCTATAACATATGTTCTCACTGTAGACATAGAGAGAAAGTGAGAAACCACTCCCTGCGAGAATGGTCATGCAGCCATCCCTTCTCCTCTATTCCTCTATCAGGATTTTGGTCACATAAGCACACATGACCAGTGTGAGTTTCAAGCACTTGGTCAGGGACTCCAACTGTGGTCAACCACGTGGGAGCCCAGTGTCTTAACCAATACACCTCTTGCCGGCATCAAATAAATAATTCTTTAAAAAGGAAATCACATGGTGCTTTGCTGATCATAGGCAATGATATCCAGAGGAACATTGGTATAAAGAAATAGCATAGACTGAAACTACATGGAAGATGTACAAATGTAGGATGAGGCTGGGAAGCTAAGAATAAATGAGATGTAGACAAACAGAATTGATTCCATTGAGTTCAGAGAATATATAGAAACTTCTTGATTTATGATGGGTTTGCCTCCTGATAAGCCCATTGTAAGCTGAAAAATATCAAAGTAACTTAACAGAAGAACTTAGAGGGTACCACAGTTCTGTAGCCTCTTTCTTGACAGTTTTAGATAGTCGATAGCACAGGTCAGGTAGAATATAGGCTTCATAGCAAGATGTATCAAGAGGAGATCTAGTGTCTCCCTGACTAGTGTCTCTCTATTGACCATGTCCAGGCCAGAAAGACAGACATCTTGAGAAGGGCATGTGAAACTTAAAAAGTAATGACTGATATTCCAGAGAACAGTCCCTACCTATTTCCTGGATTCATCTTCTAAGTCAATGAGTAGTTATGAGGTCTGAATGTCAAAAGTCATGCTCCAGAAAGTGTAAAGATGGCATGAATATGCTTCCTGGCAAGAAGTTTTTGTTTTGTTTTGTTTGTTTTTAACAAAATAGAACTGAGAGGTCAAATTAAATTATCAAATTTTATTTTTAATATATTTGAAGTATTAAATGTGTTTTGTCAATTTTAAGAGCTGTGAAGTTAGAATGTAATTTATAAAAGTTTCATATTATTAAATTGTACCCAGGAAATAGCCTTCAGATCTTTCATTTTTCACATTAAGAAAGGAAAACAAGCTAGCTAGATTTAGAGAAATAAAACAAATAAGATCACTAGATCTAGAATCCTTTTCAATTTTTTCTAAGGCCACTGATTTTTTTAAAAAGTAAAATTTAAAGAAAAGAATGAATTTATGTTGCCTCATAAAGGTCTTGGAAAGAACTGTGAGAAAATAAATCTCAAAAACAATGATCCTAAAATTAAGGTTTTCAGGTGGAGATAAGCTGTCTCATAAGCATCAATCCTGAGTAGAGTTTGGGTAGAAATAAATTATGGAAATAAAAGAGGAAAAAACACAGATGAAGTATCTGACATATATGTCTCAGTAAAGAAGAAGCTTGAATTACTGATTCGGAAGACAAAAATTTTTTTTCTTTTTCTTTCACATACATCTTTATTTTCTTCATTCTTCTCCATTTAAATCATACCTTCATACACATTCTACAACTATCCTACTGCTTATAAACAGAACAACCAGAAATACTTCCAGTAATTCCTTTGAGTGTCAGTTTTCATATCTGTTCCTGAGACAATAATCTCACATGTCTTCTCTTTCATTGCATGGTTTGTGTTGAAGCTCCCCAAGAAGGATGGACCAACTTAGTATAAAGGAGAGGTTAATAAAAATGCTGAGTGGGGTCATCAAGTGGTGTAATAGTTAAGGCATTGGACTCCCACATGGTTGACCATGCTTCAAGTCCTGGACCCAGCAACTAGGAACTCACTCTGGGCTCGTGTATTGTGCATGCCCAAAATCCCAAGAGGAGAATGGAGGACAAGAGATTGTTGCATGGCTATACCCCTGGGGTGGGAGTGATCTTTTGCTTTCTATCTCTATGTCTCTCCAATGAGGATACATGCCATATAGGGGGAAAAAAATCTCTCAAAACAAACAAAAAAAAAGATGCTGAGATTTGGTTCCAGAAGTTCCTCCAAGGTAGGCCAGTAATATTAGAGTTTTCACTAAATTTAAAATTTTTTAGGTAAGATTATATAGCTATATATTGTTCTAAATTTTATTTGTATACAACTTGTATAATTTATGTAACTGCCCACCATAATAAAAGCAACCACAACCGCATCAGTACCTGAGAGGAGAATGGAGGAGAAGAGATTGCAGCATGGCCGTCCAGCCTGGGAGGTGATTTCTTGCTTTCTGTCTCTCTGTGTCTCTCTGTCTCCCCTACAAGTACACATGCCCTATAGCAAAAATCTCTCTAAAAAAAAATCCCTTGAGTCTAAATACCATATTTATACTTTCTCTTTTATTGGTCTTCACTAAATATGAACTCATATTATTAGTTATAAATGAGAAAATTTTTCTCTTGTAATAAGACAAGATCACTTAAACTCTTATGAAATCTCACAATTTAAATTTTAGTCTAGTTTTTAATTTTTTCCCCCTCACATCAGTGTTTTTTTGACTGACATACTCTACAATATCAATAAGCATGTACCTATCATCTTTGAGTACCTGATTTATTTTATTCTAATTAATGTATCTATGCAAAACATCAGAGCTATAAAATTTGGAATAAAGAAAAGTTCATATTATTTGGTTAGATAAAAATATTTGCTCAGAACATATTTTTAAACATCACAACGACGCAAAATGATGTTTCAGTGTTTTCTCACAAGCAAAGTTATTAAATTCCCTAAAGAGGCCATAATTTTCCCATATTAATTCTCAAAATACTAACTTTTAGAATGAAAGGGTTATGCTAATAATGATTAAAGATGCAGTTAAAATTGGGATAAATGTTTCAAGACAATAAAACTCGCAAAGAATCTAAACAGCACTGAATTGCACAAATGTCTGGGGAAATCTATGAATTAAGTATAGATCATCATCTGATAGTAACCTTTGATAGTTCTCATTAAAACTGCAGCAGTAGAATCTGTTAGAGGCCTCTAGAGAGATATTATGTGTAAATGCAGAAATTAAAAAATGAATATTGAATGATCCTATTGAGAAATTAAGGCCATTCAATTGTGTTAATGGCAGTAGAGTCTCAGATCTATGTTTTTCATCTGTTCCTCTAAAATGAAAATTAAAGTCTGCATCTAATTTACAGATTTAATAAAACATAAGTCAAATAGCACCTATTTTGTGTAACAATAAGCATTAGGATATTTTATAAAGTATTACATGTGTAGTATATTGTGTTGATAATGTGTGTGTGTGTGTGTGTGTGTGTGTGTGTGTACACAAATATACCTTACACAAACAGAATAAACATATACACCTCCATGTATAAAATGTTACAACTTGGGTACTAAATTGGTCATCTTACAAATATAAGTTTACGGGGCCAACAGATGGCATAGCAGTTATACCACTGACTCCCACATGACCAGCCCCAGTTTGAGTCCCAGACCAGGTGGCTTAAAATTCACACCCTCACACCGGGCATGTGTCTGTGCATGCCTAAGATTCCAGGAGAAAAAAACCCCTTGAGTCTAAATTGGAGAAAGAATTGCAGTGTTGCCATCCCCTTACGGTGTGATTATTTATTTTCCTCTCATTGTCTCTGTCTCTCTCTCTCCAGCAAGGGCATGCACCCAAAGGCAAAAACCTCTACAAAAACAAAACAAAACAAGTATAAGTTTACAGTGGCAATGACAGTCAACTCCACCTATTCTGTATAGAATATTATGGGTATAGGAGCCGGCAGGTGGTATAGCACTTAAGGTTCTGCAGTTAGGTGCCTGCAAGCCACTGCAAACTTCCTTTTTCTTTCTCTCTCTCTTTCTCTCTTTATGTGTCTCTCTGGTGAGAGCATGTGCCCTATAGTAAATTAATAATAAGAATAATAATTTAATAAATCATGATTTAAAAAATAATCTGGATATATATGTTACCAAGGATGCACAGGGTATTGGGTTCATGGGGATCAGTGAAGAGAGACTCACTAAAGGCAATCTCTAAGGTCATTAGACCCAAAGTCAATTAAACTACAGAGAAAAACAGGACATCCAGACAGAGACATTTTTGTAGCAGTCACCCTATAATTGGAAGATTCTACCCTAAAAATAAAGCTTTGAGTGGATTCCTTTTTCTTTCATCTATGTTTGATTACTAGATTTAATTGATGATGCAAATAAGTACAGGCCTGCAGTTATTCATGAAGAGTCAAGGTTCTACCAATGACCTTGGTATCATTTCCTGCCTCAAACATCTTAGGGTAAAATTTAAGCCCTGAAGTACCCTGTATTAGGCTTTCTACTTCTTGGCAACATTATAAACATGACCATAAAAAAAAAAAAAGAGAGAGAGAGAGAGAACACCTTGAACATTGCCAGGCAATAATTACGTGAATAAAAGCAGCTCATATTTTAGAGCCAAATTATTCCTATCATAGCAAAGTCTCTTTATGAATTCATTATGTGAATTTTCAGCTTCCAAAGCAAGTTTTATGAAAATGAAATGTTTATTTTTCTTTTTGTGTAGAGGCATTTGGATTGTCATAAAGCATCTCTTCCTTTGTTGCATTTTTGATGATGCTTAGTTTGGGGAAAGCAATTTTAGATCCAAAGTATGTGTAATCATACTGATGGGTAATGGTAAAACATCAGTCAGGATTTGGGCCAAAAGCAATCAAAGAGATAAAATAAAATGCTAAGGCGTGGTACTTTAGTATCACTTTTTTCCTCTCCTCCACCTCCACACTCAAAGCCCCTATCACCGACACACACATTCTTGTGAATGTGTGAACTGCACTCCGTGTGCATTACACTAGTTTATTCAGGCTGCCTGATTAAATACCAGTGCCAGTGGGTAGTTAGAAGCTCAGCATATCAAAATTCTCTTAAAATACTAGCAGAGCTACAAATTTGTTCTTCAATACAGCTACGCAAATGCAAACATTTACTGTAGTATTAGGCCCTAGTACAGATGCAAAGCAATTTTGTGATGGTATGAGGTTGCAACTATTTCTTCTCACTAGTCAGATGCTCACTTGTCCCAGGTCCTTTTCTTCCCATTCCCCATATCATTTGTATATCTAAAGACTCCCTGGGCTCCCAGGCTATAAAATCCTCATTTGATTTGACATGGGTTCAGGAAACCTTTTCTTTGAAGGGTAAGATAGCAAATATGTTAGGCTGTGTGGATGATATGGTCTCTGCCTCAACTACTTAATTCACCATTGAAATTCACACTACATAAGCAAGTGTGTACATCTCTTTATTTACAAAAATAGGCTATAGAAAAGATTTGCAAACTCCAGTCCATATCTAAGCTTTCTGAGCTAGAGTTTAAGTTGTTTCTTTCTATTAAGGCAGAGCTACTTATGACTGTTTTCTCAATATGAAACTTCACAGTATGAATCTCCAACTAGCATGAACCTGCACTGAATCTAGTGAACTTCTGTTCAGTCTTACTCTTTTAAGATAACACATTTCATTTTCTAAAATTAACTTTATTCTGGGGCTGGGTCCATAGCCTAATGCTTAAGGGAGCCAGATCCCATATAGCTGACCGTAGTTCGAGTCCCAGCCCCATCCCCTTGGAGAGCATGCAGGGCATATGTGTGTATGTAGGCCCAAAGTTCTAGTGAACTTCTGTTCAGTCTTACTCTTTTAAGATAACACATTTCATTTTCTAAAATTAACTTTATTCTGGGGCTGGGTCCATAGCCTAATGCTTAAGGGAGCCAGATCCCATATAGCTGACTGTAGTTCGAGTCCCTCCCCATCCCCTTGGAGAGCATGCAGGGCACATGTGTGTATGTAAGCCCAAAGTCCTGAAAGAAAAGATCAATGGAGGAGGAGCTGTGATGTAATCATGACCCATTGAGGGGTGCTTTCTCTATTTCTCTGTCTCTCTTGTGAGCACACATGACTTCTGACAATTAAATATATAAACACATAAATAAATTCATTGTACATATTTAAGGCATACAACATGATGTTATCAGATGCATATACATAATAAAATGGGCATTATGGTGAAACTAACATATTCGTTATTGAATATGATTGCTCATTTCCCCCAGAAAGTGCCACTGAAATCTATTCACTTATCAAAAACTCTGAATAAATATACTATTTTTGAGAGATTTTTGCTATAGGGTGTGTGCACTCACCCAGGAGAGGAAAGAGAGAGAGAGAGAGAAGTCACCTCTACTCCCCCTAGGGAATGGCTATGCTGCAATCTCTTCATTCTCCTCTTGGGATTTTGGGCACACACACACTCATGCCAAGCATAAATTTTTAAGCTGCTAGGTCCAGGACTTGAACTGCAGTCAGCTACCTGGGAGTTCAGTGACATAACCATTATGCCATTTGCTATCCCTGGATAAACATACTATTATTAACTGTAGTCCTCATGTTGTATGTTAGAACTTGGGCTGCTTACTGGATATATCTGCTACTTTTTATCCTTTGACCTACATCTCCCTATTTCCTTCCTCTCACCACCACCCTGGTAAATACTATATATCTCTGTGTTTCATTGTAGCGTTATGCATAATAGCTAAGATATGAAACAATCTCAGTGTCTGTTAATGGATGAATGGATAAAAAAACTGTGATATTATACATGAGCACTTGTGAACACACACACACACACACACACACACACACACAGAGTAGAATATTATTTAGCTCTAAAGAAAGGAAAAAAGCCCTGCCATTTGCCACACAGATGAACTTGGAAGAAATTGTTAAGTTAAATAAGCCAGACACACAAAAAAATATTGCATCATCTTGGCTTCTATGTAGAATTTGGGAAAAAAAAATACAGTGATGGATAACAAACATTCTTAATTATGATTCAAAGAGATCGTAAGTTCTATCCTCCACTATATAGACTTCTTTTGTTGTAGTTTTGATGATGCTTAGTTTTGAGAAAACAATTTTAGATGTGAAGACTGTGTAATTGTATCACTGGGTGATTGTGTATAAATTTAAGCGATCATCTCTTTTCACTCAAGTCTGAGTTTACCCTGCTAACCCCCACTTTCTCTGTGCAAGACACTATTTCCAATATATACTCTACTTTTTTTCTTTCTCTCTCTCTTTTTTTTTTTTTTAGAGGTTTTTGCTACAGGGAGCATGCACTTGCCAGAATGACAGAGAGAGAGACAGAAAACAAGAAATCACCTCCCAGGGCTAATGACCATGCCACAATCCCTTTTCCAATCTCCTCTTGGGATCTTAGGCATGCACGCACACGTGCCTGGCATGAGTTTAAGCCACTGGATCTAGGACTCGAACTGTAGTCAACTACATGGGAGTCCAGCGACATAGCCGTTACACCAACTGCTGGTCCCTGCAATATATACTCTAAACTCATCTGTTTACTAGTTATGCTTTAAACTGCATATAAAGGAATATAGTGATGTCAATGATAAATCTATTAATTATAATATTTAAAATGAAGGCTGGAGATAGGTTTTCTATGATAGGCAGTTAGCTAGAAATGAGCAGGTAGCCCTAAGAAAATAGCAGAAGGACATCAGCCACATCAGTCACAATTTATCAGGTGTTATAACCACCATGGGCAGAGACTTCTTCCTCCCATCAAGCTTCTGGTGACAGAAAGGCAAGGCAGATCCCACTTTCTTTCCTTAGTACCTGAGGAATACACATAGGGGAAGTTGTAAATATCCCTCTTATCATTCCTCTTATATACAAAGGAATCTGGAAGGCATTTTGGTCAACATCCTAATTCCCACTGGGGAAATAAACTAATTGGGCAGATCATCCAAATAAAAATGGTTATATCTCCAAAATCCACACTGAGCATATGGGATTGGGTCATTGAACTCCTCACCTGTGAGAGAGATACACAAGCAGAGGAAAAAACCCTCAAATTCAAACAAAGAAGCCAAATATTATGACAGACTTCCCCTGCTAAATATTCATGATCAAACCTTGGTATAAGTGTAACAACTAAACCTGTGCCCAATGCAGTTGACCTTCTCTGGCTGCCCATCTGCATGCCATGCCCTTTAGGCATGGAGGTGTACGCCTTTTCTATTAAAAATCCTCACTTCCCTATTAAAATGCTCCTTTTACTACTTTACAAGTGTTGTGGTTTTTCATTTTGTGTCTCAGGATAATTCTCTATTCTTAGAAATCTGGACCTAAAGAATAAAGATTTTACACAACACAGATCAACTTTCCCATCCTATGACATTTCCTGTTATTTTATATAAACTCATAAATATACCCAAGGACTCCAGGCCATTTTTTTATTCCTCTTTTGGTGACCTCAGAGACACAGATAGTTATTATACTTCAAAGGATTTTCATACCAGCATATGAGGTAGATTTAAGGACCATGAAACTCTAGTTTACTTCAGGAACAGAAGATCTCCAAGTTATTTATACTTAATCCTTATTAGCCAGAACAGAAACATATACTTACCCCTAGAGCAAGCATCAGCAATGAAGGATTGAAATAATCTGTGCACACTCACATTAATTTACATTCATTCCCTAGCACAAGGAAGGAGATTTTCCTTTCCTGAGAGTAAGAGTAAGTCCCTGACTACCTGACCAAAATCGATGTGGTAGTTTTTAGGTAGGAAATGGTGCAGGGATAGCTTGATGACAAATAGGGTTGGTCGTATCATCCTTTGTAAGCAAACAGGAACACTGAGTCCAGGGGAAAGGAGGAGAACAAATATTCAACCATTCACTTTCAGCATGACCTTGGACATGCTGCTTTACCTCCCTCTCTGCTTGAATTCCCTCCTGTGGAAAATGAGCTTGATAAAGTAGCATCTTAGAGCTCATGGAAATAGGAGGCATTGGAATATATCACTCAGCCCCAAGTACTCAACTCTGCATAGACCGGGTATAGACTGTGGAAAGTTTGATTAAAGAGTGTACTCAAATGACACTTCTGTTATTGCTGAAAGCTCAACAGAGGATGCTGTGCCTCGTCTGCAACCCACTGATTTTCTAAATTACCAATTTATAAAAGTTCTTTTTCAGAAACGCTCTGCATAATGTACCTATTGTTCTACCTTTTCCTATTTTTGAAACAAATCAGCAGCAAAGAGACTTATTTCATTTTCTTCCAAAGAAGGCTAGTTGTTTCGTAGATAAAAGGCTAAATGACCTTTTGGGTGTCGTATGCCGAGATAATCTAGTCAAGACAAATCTGCCTTTGTTCAAGTATCTTACTATGAAAGGACTCAGGGGACCTTGGAAAACGCATAGGTGAAGGAGTTTGGGGGGCAGGAAGGGGGGTGTTAGATTTAAAGATAAATAGTTTTAAAAGTCCCCAACTCTATTCACTCTAGTCTTTTCAGGAAGAAAATCTATTGAAGGTAGAAATGTGAGGGAGGGGGAGAAAAGAAAAAGAATTCTGCTTCCTCCCCTCAACTCTGTAACACTGAATTAAATGTACCACTTCAGTAACAATGTAGAGTTGAAGACACTCAAGTCCAAATGACCACTTCTATGATTGGAGTGGCTTGCTGAGAGAAAGTCCTCATTCAAAAGATGTGTTCAAGATTTCCTTGACAATGAGTTTAATGAAGTCACAACAATCACTTCTGGTTTTTGGACTAGTGGTTGCAAATGATGAGATATTGTTAGGATCATCTTGATGAATATTCTGAACTTGTGCCAGAATACGTTTCAGGATTCTGCCAGGTTGTTAAATAGGCAGAGCATCTTTTCCTAATAAAGTCATTTTGTGTGAGCATCACTCACAGGAAGGGAAGCAACTTCCCTTCACTTGTGCAGCCATTCCCTAATCCTGGATTGAATGACCACTGTATTCCCAATCCTGTGATAGGAATTGGAGACGGAAATATGTTTCAATTAGTACAGTCTCTGCCCTCAGTTAGGTTAATATATATTCTGTTCTCCACCTGTCTCCCAAAGTAATCATTCTAAAGCAATGAGGAAGACCTACCAGAGCATGAGATTGTGCTAGTCCTGGGACGATGAAGAAATATGCTTATTCAGAGAATCAGAAAAGTCATTAGCGAAGGGACCAGCAGGTGGTATAACAGTTATGTCACTGGACTCCCATGTAGTCAACTGCAGTCTGAGTACCAGACGCTGTGGCTTAAAACTCATGCTGGAGGGGACCAGCAGTTAGTGTAATAGCTATGTCGCTGGACTCCCATGTAGTAGACCCCGGTTCGTGTCCCGGACCCAGTGGCTTAAAATTCACACCGGGTGCATGTGCATGCGTGCCCAAGATCCCGAGAGGAGAATGAAGGAGAAGGGATTGCGGCGTGGCCATTCCCCCGGGGGGGGGGGATTTATCACTTTATGTCTCTCTGTCTCTCTCTGTCTGGCAAGCACATGCGCCCTTATAGCAAAACAAAACTCTCAAAAAAAAAAAAAAAGGTAAGAAAAATAAATAAATAAAAATAAAAAAATATAAAAAAACTCATGCTAGGTATGTGTGTGTGTGTGCCCAAAATCTCAAGAAGAGAATGGAAGGGGAAAGGATTGCAGCATGGCTATCTCCCTGGGGACTGATTTCTCGCTTACTGGCTCTCTGTCTCTCTCTGAAGAACACATGTACCCTATAGCAAAAGTCTCTCTCTCTAATAAAAAAAAAAAAAAAAAATTAGAGCAATAAACCTGAAATTGTCTAATAAAAAAAAAAAAAAAAAATTTAGTGCAATAAAGCTGAAATTGTGATAGTGATTTGAGGATCATGGAAAGCAGTTTGACTTAGATAAACTGGGAGAATTATACAGGAAAGTGGGAGGTGTGGTGGGAGATTCATCTTGAATCATACTATCAAGGTATTGAGATTTTTTCCAAAGGCAGTAGAAAATTAAACAACTCTTTGATTACCTTTCATCACTACAAGGAAATAATTCTCATTTTATCTTCTTATTCATATCCACAGGGAGCACATAGCAACTAAATAATTAGTGAGGAAGAAAACATTCATTAAATGGCAATATTTACAAGTTACTGGACAGTCTAGGTAGAATGGCCACCAATCCTTTCTGTTAACATAACTTTACGTATAACATACACAAAATATTTAGAAGTTAAGTCAAGTCGTGTGGCTAATTCCCGGAACACAGAGAGAACTAAGGCTCAGAAAGAAGCAGAATAGTGGCCAGCCAAATGACGTGGTGATTAAGGTGGCTGGCTCCCACAAGGCAAATTGCACAGTTCAAGTTCCAGATCCGACAGCTTGATAAACATGCTGGGTGTTTGTGTGTTCATGCCCAGAATTCCAAGAGGAGAATAGAGGAGAAGGAATTGGTAGTGGTCATTCCCATTGCAGGGGGTGTTTTCTCATTTTTTTCTCTATCTCTGGTCAGTACCCTTGTCCTATAGCAACAACAGCAATAACAACAATAACAACAACAACAACAAAATAAGAAAGTAGATGGTGTGGCACTTATGTCACTGGGCTTCCACATGATCAACTGTGGTTCAAGTCCCAGACCCAATAGCTTCAAACTCATGCCGGGCACATGCGCATGCAAGTACAAAATCTTAGGAGGAGAACAAAGGCTAAGGGATTGTGGCATGGCCATCCCCCCTTGGGAGGAGAGATTTCTCACTTTCCCTCTCACTGTCTTTCTCTTTCTCTCTCCAGTGACCGCATGCACCCTAAGGCAAAAACATCTTAAAAAAAAAAAAAAGGCAGAATATAATTTCCCATTTTTGTTTTGATCTAAGTAGAACACTTTCTCATTTTAATAAATACACCTTAGCTACATAAAATAATTTTTGACAGGGAGGTATAAATGCAAAATTAATACATACATGCTTAACAAATTCTTGTATCTGAATATTATTATACCTGTTTCACATCCATTATCTCCATAAACTTTACAGCAGTCCAATGGAATAGATAAAACAAATATCATTATATTTTCCAGTGGTCAAAGCCAAGAAACTAGTTTGAAAGAATAACCTGAATTAATGGAATCACTTTCATTGGACTTTCCATGAGATAACATTATTATCTCATAATTTGGTAGCTCTTAAAATGGAGAGGAGGAAACAAAAGTATATTTTATATTCCTTATAGATCTGAACAAAAAAAAAGAATATTAATTTTTAGCTGTGCTCAGATAGTCAGACAGACACAAATAAAAAATAGGGACCATAATCTTATGAACATATTCTAGTTCAGGCCAGTATGTGGTGTGGTGGTAGGGCTGGAATTCACATGGCTGACAACAATTCAGGTCCTGGACCCACTAACTTGAGGATAACACCAGGTGCATGTGCATGTGTGCCCAAAATCCCAAGAGGAGAAAGGGGGAGAAGGGATCACAGCATAGCCATCCCCTGTGGGGAATGATTTCTTGCTTTCCCTCTCTTTTTCTCTCCCTGGTAAGCACACATGCCCTATGGCAAAAATCTAAAATAAAATAATAATAATAATAATAACAACTTCTGATTCTGGAATTGCCAGTGTAGACTGAAGACTGACAGAATGATACCAAAGTCTCCCAAGACCTTAGATAAATCTGAACTTTAAAAGTAGTGCATATACGAACAATTTGCATGGCATACTATTCATCTGATATGGATTCTCTATATGTACTTCCTTTAAATCATAGCAAAAACTATTAGGTAGAATACAATGAAAAGGGTTATTAAAAATAAAGAAAAACAATAAGATACAAAGATATGTAGTAAAACAGAAAGAAAATAAAAGTAAGAAGCACAGAGGGTACCAAGGGATGATCCAGAGAAAGAAGAAAATATAGCACATGGCCATTCAATAGCCCTGCCACCATACCAAAAATAAAAGTTGAAAAGCAAGCAACACTTGGACCTCCTACTCCCCTTGTTTGGCTTAAGAAAGGCATTGCTAAATGATTCCTACCACTTTTACCTACTGAGTTAAATTAGTTTTCTCATGTTGATAGAATTCATTTTGCATACGTAACCTGGAACTGCTCATTTTGTTCTTCTGAAGATCATGTCTATAATATTCTATTTTTAAAAAGAGGTTTATTATGCCTTAGGGTGTGTGCACTTGCCAGAGAGAGGGACAGAGACAGAGACAGAGACGGTGAGAGGGAAAGTGAGAAATCACCCCCTGGTAGGGATGGGCACACCACAATCCCTTCTCCTCTGTTCTCCTCCAGAGATCGTGACCACACATGCATGCTTGACATGATTTTCAAGCCACTGGGTCTGGGATTCAGACCTCAGTTGGCCATATGGAAGTCCAATGACATAACTGCTAAACCATCTGCTGGTCCCAACAACTGTAATATTCTAAAGACGACTGTCATATCACCAGGCTTTTATGTGATAAGGTTCCATAAGACCTGCTCAGACTAAAGACCTGAGGCTATACATATGACCATGAAACCAGCAAAAACTAAGAAACTGCCTTCACAAGATTCATACAAGTGAACCTATTTACACATATACTGTTAAAGCCATAGACATACCCCTAAACAGGCAAACTAGTGCACAAAATATTCATGCACAAAATATTCACAAACCACTTTTTCTTTTTTTTTTTTTTAGAGGTTTTCACTATAGGGCACGTGTGCTCACCAGACAGACAGAGAGAGACATAGAGACAGAAAGCGAGAAATCACCCCCCAGGGGGGATGGTCACGCTGCAATCCCTTCTCCTCCATTCTCCTCCCGGGATCCTGGGCACGCACACACACGACCCAGCGTGAGTTTTAAGCCCCCAGGTCCGGGACGCGAACCACAGTCGACTACATGGGAGTCCAGCGACATAGCCATTACGCTAACTGCTGGTTCCCCACAAACCACTTTTATGGAATTTTGGATACCAGTGAAATATATTCATCTGGTGGTAAATAAACGTGAGGTTGAGGCCAGCAAGTGGCATGGTGGTTAAAGGCATCAGACTCTGCATGACCAACTGCAGTAACAGTCCTGAACCTGGAGGACTGAAAATTACACCAGGCGTGTGCGTACACATGCTCAAAATTCCAGGAAGAAAGTGGAGGAGAAGATAATGTATTGTGGCCATTCCCCGGGCAGCTGGGTGGATGGGTGATTTCTGACTTCTCTCTCACTGTCTCTCTCTCTCTCTGGCAAGTATATGCATCCTATGGCAAAAACTTACTGAAAAAAAAAAGAAAAAGGCAACATAAGACAGTCTCCAGAACATTGTTGATATGGAGGTCTCAACTGTCTTTCCTCCATTTTTTGGGGGGGGGAACTTTTTTTTTGCTATGGGCCGTGTGCACTCGCCAGACAGAGAGAAACAGAAAGTGAGAAATCACCCCCCAGGGGGGATGACCACGCCACAATCCCTTCTCCTCCATTCTCCTCTCAGGATCTTGGGCACGCACACACACGCTCCCAGCGTGAGTTTTAAGCCAGCGGGTCCAGGAAGCGAACCGCGGTCAACTATATGGGAGTACAGCGACATAGCCATTACGCTAACTGCTGGTCCCTCTTTCCTCCATTTCTGATCATCTAGGTCACCTCCAAATCCAGAGAGGAGGGGGAACTTATTTTAATTCCATTCATTTTAACAAATATTTTATTGACTGCATCTCTGATTTAGTTACAAGACAAATCACAAATGATGAGAAGCCAAACTTGTGAATTAATGATTAATGTTCTCTTCCTCTCGTAGATCCCCTTTCTTCCCTATGTGCTTCATACTTTTTCTTATCTTTTAGTGCTCTTCCAAAACACCCTTTCTCTGTGAAGACGGCTCAGAGACCTCCTAGTGGGTTCATCACATTCTTTGTGCATCCAGACCTTACCACTTTATTCTCCCACATACAGGTCATACACTAGTCTATTGTTTATGTGCATATTTCAAAAGACAGTGGAATTTTCAACACATTCTGAAGTAAAACTTGCAACTTACTATGATGTGTCATGGTTTGTGAGGGGCCAAAGTTGGGGGAAAGGCAAAACAAAGCATAATCAGTTGTCAAGTTGAAAGCACATAAGGTTAGAAGAGCAAGTTACTTTGAGCCTCCAGATTGGTGCCTATAAAAACTATGTTGAATAGAATTCTCTCTGTATTCTTGACTTTGACTCCCCTATTTCAACACTAGGAAGTTTGGACAAGCTTGGATGTATAGGAGGAAGAATGCCTAGTGTTTGTAAGACACAGCAGGAAAAACATAGAGCAGAAAAATTTGCTTGTATCTCAAAGTAACCAAAAGGGAGGATTTGGCTGTTCCCAACACAAGCAATGACAGATGTCAGAGCTGATGGGTATGCTAGTTATCCTAAATGAATCATTTGCATTTTATCTTATACTGTAAAATTATATTCTATGCCACAATATGCACAGTTTTTACATGTGAATAAAATATTTTAAACTACATTGAATAGAATTCCTCACTGTATTCTTGATGTTGACACTGCTATTTCAACAACAGAAAAATGAGATAAACCATCACCCAAGGTCTCACCAGTCCATGATGGGAGGATTTGAATAGAAGGGATGGGAAATTATGCACAACAGTTTGAACTGTAGTAACTTTATAAATCATTTAGTTTACCTCCTACTATTTTACAAATGAACAAAAAATGGATGATAATGCAATTAAATTGCTTTTCTAACAGGAGTAATATCTGAGATATTAAACCCCAATTCATTATTACAATCATCTTAATTCTGTATATGGAATCTCTGCCAAAGCTCTGCCACCACGACCTTCCTTTGAATCCTTCAACAATAGTACAGTGAACAGAATTCTCAGTAACTCCCAGTTTTTCTGTTTTTTAACTTACATATGAGTGAACAAAAATATAATCTCCTTTCCTTGAATTATGTTACATACCATTTATATTTGATAGAGGATTAAGTCCATTAGTCCAAAATAAGACCAAGGTGTCTATGGCTTAGTCTTCACTCCTTGACCATTAGAATACTTGACTCCAATGAGAGAGAGAGAGAGAGAGAGAGAAAGAGAGAGGGATAGAGAATGGAGAGGGAGAGAGAGAGAGACAGAGAAAGAGAGAGAGATTGATTGATTGATTCTGTAAGGAAGAGTTAGCTGGCAAAAATTACAGTGTTATTAGTGTAAACCTATCTTTAAAAAAAATGAAAAAGAAAGAAAAAGTGCCCCATGAGGTTGAGACAATGACTTTGACTTGTTACTTACCTTTAAAAGGTATAATATATAATTTCTGACAGTGGCATTTTTTCTTTAGACTAATGATTCTGCTTTGTTATTTTTACAAAGCACTTAGCTCTACCTTTTTTCTAAGAAGGGCTCTTTTATCTTTATCTCAATAGAAAATGTTTCCTGGCTTTCCCCAAACTGCTATGACTCCTAATATGGCATTGTTCTTCAGTCAATCCCACAGGTACCCATTACAGAAGCAGAATAATCTATTTTGAAAGAACCCAAAGGCATCTTATTGTTCTACAATGTAGGGAAGTGAAGAAAAATTTCATAGTTACCCTAACTATCTGCACAGTATTTACAATGCAGGTTTTGGAAAAAGTGTATTGAATACTAACCACTTACTCATTCATTTAAAAATGTTTATTGGAAATCTACCAAATTATATATGTTGTAAATGTTAATTTATAGATGTGATTAACTAAAGTTTACTTTATCTATAAATTGCAGATACAAAGACTGAAGGCATATGAGTTTTTCTAAGTAGCTCAGAGTTGCAGAATTGAATCAGTTACTACTACTGCAGAATAAACCACCCCGGAAACATTTCTCTGTGTAACAATTTATGTTAAAATGACAATAATCTATGAAGCTTCAAGTTATGTAGATCAGCAATTTTGTTAAAAAGTTTTACTCATTTTTTTCATAAGAGTGAGATACAGAAAGGCAGAAAAAGAGAGAGACGCATCCTTAGTCGGCTCTCAAACCAGGATTACCCCAGTCTACCTAGCCAGCCAGGATCATGGCCACAGGTGTTCTGCCTTTACAAGTTAACAGGGGAACTGAATCCACCATGTTCCATATGAATCCAGCATATCTTGAGCAGCACATTACCACTGCACTGCCATGTCAGCTCTGAATCATGAATTTAAGATGGTTTCAGCTACATGATTTCCCAGTTTTATCTAAACAACCTCATATATCAGTGGTCAGCTTTGGGTTCATCAGACGAGACAGTTTCTAAAGATTCCTTTTTGAAGAGATTTCATCTGGTGATTGGAATTTTTTATTTCTCCTCTGCAAGGTCAATAGACTAACTTGGTCTTGTGCTTACTGCAGAGGCAAGAACCCAACAGCAAGTCAGCCCAACCCTGAATAAAAGTAAGCAAAGAGCAAGTAAAAAGCTGGCCAAGAGGTTTTCACTATAGGGCACGTGTGCTCACCAGACAGACAGAGAGAGACATAGAGACAGAAAGCGAGAAATCACCCCCCAGGGGGGATGGTCACGCTGCAATCCCTTCTCCTCCATTCTCCTCCCGGGATCCTGGGCACGCACACACACGACCCAGCGTGAGTTTTAAGCCACCAGGTCCGGGACGCGAACCACAGTCGACTACATGGGAGTCCAGTGACATAGCCATTACGCTAACTGCTGGTTCCCCACAAACCACTTTTATGGAATTTTGGATACCAGTGAAATATATTCATCTGGTGGTAAATAAACGTGAGGTTGAGGCCAGCAAGTGGCATGGTGGTTAAAGGCATCAGACTCTGCATGACCAACTGCAGTAACAGTCCTGAACCTGGAGGACTGAAAATTACACCAGGCGTGTGCGTACACATGCTCAAAATTCCAGGAAGAAAGTGGAGGAGAAGATAATGTATTGTGGCCATTCCCCGGGCAGCTGGGTGGATGGGTGATTTCTGACTTCTCTCTCACTGTCTCTCTCTCTCTCTGGCAAGTATATGCATCCTATGGCAAAAACTTACTGAAAAAAAAAAGAAAAAGGCAACATAAGACAGTCTCCAGAACATTGTTGATATGGAGGTCTCAACTGTCTTTCCTCCATTTTTTGGGGGGGGGAACTTTTTTTTTGCTATGGGCCGTGTGCACTCGCCAGACAGAGAGAAACAGAAAGTGAGAAATCACCCCCCAGGGGGGATGACCACGCCACAATCCCTTCTCCTCCATTCTCCTCTCAGGATCTTGGGCACGCACACACACGCTCCCAGCGTGAGTTTTAAGCCAGCGGGTCCAGGAAGCGAACCGCGGTCAACTATATGGGAGTACAGCGACATAGCCATTACGCTAACTGCTGGTCCCTCTTTCCTCCATTTCTGATCATCTAGGTCACCTCCAAATCCAGAGAGGAGGGGGAACTTATTTTAATTCCATTCATTTTAACAAATATTTTATTGACTGCATCTCTGATTTAGTTACAAGACAAATCACAAATGATGAGAAGCCAAACTTGTGAATTAATGATTAATGTTCTCTTCCTCTCGTAGATCCCCTTTCTTCCCTATGTGCTTCATACTTTTTCTTATCTTTTAGTGCTCTTCCAAAACACCCTTTCTCTGTGAAGACGGCTCAGAGACCTCCTAGTGGGTTCATCACATTCTTTGTGCATCCAGACCTTACCACTTTATTCTCCCACATACAGGTCATACACTAGTCTATTGTTTATGTGCATATTTCAAAAGACAGTGGAATTTTCAACACATTCTGAAGTAAAACTTGCAACTTACTATGATGTGTCATGGTTTGTGAGGGGCCAAAGTTGGGGGAAAGGCAAAACAAAGCATAATCAGTTGTCAAGTTGAAAGCACATAAGGTTAGAAGAGCAAGTTACTTTGAGCCTCCAGATTGGTGCCTATAAAAACTATGTTGAATAGAATTCTCTCTGTATTCTTGACTTTGACTCCCCTATTTCAACACTAGGAAGTTTGGACAAGCTTGGATGTATAGGAGGAAGAATGCCTAGTGTTTGTAAGACACAGCAGGAAAAACATAGAGCAGAAAAATTTGCTTGTATCTCAAAGTAACCAAAAGGGAGGATTTGGCTGTTCCCAACACAAGCAATGACAGATGTCAGAGCTGATGGGTATGCTAGTTATCCTAAATGAATCATTTGCATTTTATCTTATACTGTAAAATTATATTCTATGCCACAATATGCACAGTTTTTACATGTGAATAAAATATTTTAAACTACATTGAATAGAATTCCTCACTGTATTCTTGATGTTGACACTGCTATTTCAACAACAGAAAAATGAGATAAACCATCACCCAAGGTCTCACCAGTCCATGATGGGAGGATTTGAATAGAAGGGATGGGAAATTATGCACAACAGTTTGAACTGTAGTAACTTTATAAATCATTTAGTTTACCTCCTACTATTTTACAAATGAACAAAAAATGGATGATAATGCAATTAAATTGCTTTTCTAACAGGAGTAATATCTGAGATATTAAACCCCAATTCATTATTACAATCATCTTAATTCTGTATATGGAATCTCTGCCAAAGCTCTGCCACCACGACCTTCCTTTGAATCCTTCAACAATAGTACAGTGAACAGAATTCTCAGTAACTCCCAGTTTTTCTGTTTTTTAACTTACATATGAGTGAACAAAAATATAATCTCCTTTCCTTGAATTATGTTACATACCATTTATATTTGATAGAGGATTAAGTCCATTAGTCCAAAATAAGACCAAGGTGTCTATGGCTTAGTCTTCACTCCTTGACCATTAGAATACTTGACTCCAATGAGAGAGAGAGAGAGAGAGAGAGAAAGAGAGAGGGATAGAGAATGGAGAGGGAGAGAGAGAGAGACAGAGAAAGAGAGAGAGATTGATTGATTGATTCTGTAAGGAAGAGTTAGCTGGCAAAAATTACAGTGTTATTAGTGTAAACCTATCTTTAAAAAAAATGAAAAAGAAAGAAAAAGTGCCCCATGAGGTTGAGACAATGACTTTGACTTGTTACTTACCTTTAAAAGGTATAATATATAATTTCTGACAGTGGCATTTTTTCTTTAGACTAAAGTGGCATGGTGGTTAAAGGCATCAGACTCTGCATGACCAACTGCAGTAACAGTCCTGAACCTGGAGGACTGAAAATTACACCAGGCGTGTGCGTACACATGCTCAAAATTCCAGGAAGAAAGTGGAGGAGAAGATAATGTATTGTGGCCATTCCCCGGGCAGCTGGGTGGATGGGTGATTTCTGACTTCTCTCTCACTGTCTCTCTCTCTCTCTGGCAAGTATATGCATCCTATGGCAAAAACTTACTGAAAAAAAAAAGAAAAAGGCAACATAAGACAGTCTCCAGAACATTGTTGATATGGAGGTCTCAACTGTCTTTCCTCCATTTTTTGGGGGGGGGAACTTTTTTTTTGCTATGGGCCGTGTGCACTCGCCAGACAGAGAGAAACAGAAAGTGAGAAATCACCCCCCAGGGGGGATGACCACGCCACAATCCCTTCTCCTCCATTCTCCTCTCAGGATCTTGGGCACGCACACACACGCTCCCAGCGTGAGTTTTAAGCCAGCGGGTCCAGGAAGCGAACCGCGGTCAACTATATGGGAGTACAGCGACATAGCCATTACGCTAACTGCTGGTCCCTCTTTCCTCCATTTCTGATCATCTAGGTCACCTCCAAATCCAGAGAGGAGGGGGAACTTATTTTAATTCCATTCATTTTAACAAATATTTTATTGACTGCATCTCTGATTTAGTTACAAGACAAATCACAAATGATGAGAAGCCAAACTTGTGAATTAATGATTAATGTTCTCTTCCTCTCGTAGATCCCCTTTCTTCCCTATGTGCTTCATACTTTTTCTTATCTTTTAGTGCTCTTCCAAAACACCCTTTCTCTGTGAAGACGGCTCAGAGACCTCCTAGTGGGTTCATCACATTCTTTGTGCATCCAGACCTTACCACTTTATTCTCCCACATACAGGTCATACACTAGTCTATTGTTTATGTGCATATTTCAAAAGACAGTGGAATTTTCAACACATTCTGAAGTAAAACTTGCAACTTACTATGATGTGTCATGGTTTGTGAGGGGCCAAAGTTGGGGGAAAGGCAAAACAAAGCATAATCAGTTGTCAAGTTGAAAGCACATAAGGTTAGAAGAGCAAGTTACTTTGAGCCTCCAGATTGGTGCCTATAAAAACTATGTTGAATAGAATTCTCTCTGTATTCTTGACTTTGACTCCCCTATTTCAACACTAGGAAGTTTGGACAAGCTTGGATGTATAGGAGGAAGAATGCCTAGTGTTTGTAAGACACAGCAGGAAAAACATAGAGCAGAAAAATTTGCTTGTATCTCAAAGTAACCAAAAGGGAGGATTTGGCTGTTCCCAACACAAGCAATGACAGATGTCAGAGCTGATGGGTATGCTAGTTATCCTAAATGAATCATTTGCATTTTATCTTATACTGTAAAATTATATTCTATGCCACAATATGCACAGTTTTTACATGTGAATAAAATATTTTAAACTACATTGAATAGAATTCCTCACTGTATTCTTGATGTTGACACTGCTATTTCAACAACAGAAAAATGAGATAAACCATCACCCAAGGTCTCACCAGTCCATGATGGGAGGATTTGAATAGAAGGGATGGGAAATTATGCACAACAGTTTGAACTGTAGTAACTTTATAAATCATTTAGTTTACCTCCTACTATTTTACAAATGAACAAAAAATGGATGATAATGCAATTAAATTGCTTTTCTAACAGGAGTAATATCTGAGATATTAAACCCCAATTCATTATTACAATCATCTTAATTCTGTATATGGAATCTCTGCCAAAGCTCTGCCACCACGACCTTCCTTTGAATCCTTCAACAATAGTACAGTGAACAGAATTCTCAGTAACTCCCAGTTTTTCTGTTTTTTAACTTACATATGAGTGAACAAAAATATAATCTCCTTTCCTTGAATTATGTTACATACCATTTATATTTGATAGAGGATTAAGTCCATTAGTCCAAAATAAGACCAAGGTGTCTATGGCTTAGTCTTCACTCCTTGACCATTAGAATACTTGACTCCAATGAGAGAGAGAGAGAGAGAGAGAGAAAGAGAGAGGGATAGAGAATGGAGAGGGAGAGAGAGAGAGACAGAGAAAGAGAGAGAGATTGATTGATTGATTCTGTAAGGAAGAGTTAGCTGGCAAAAATTACAGTGTTATTAGTGTAAACCTATCTTTAAAAAAAATGAAAAAGAAAGAAAAAGTGCCCCATGAGGTTGAGACAATGACTTTGACTTGTTACTTACCTTTAAAAGGTATAATATATAATTTCTGACAGTGGCATTTTTTCTTTAGACTAATGATTCTGCTTTGTTATTTTTACAAAGCACTTAGCTCTACCTTTTTTCTAAGAAGGGCTCTTTTATCTTTATCTCAATAGAAAATGTTTCCTGGCTTTCCCCAAACTGCTATGACTCCTAATATGGCATTGTTCTTCAGTCAATCCCACAGGTACCCATTACAGAAGCAGAATAATCTATTTTGAAAGAACCCAAAGGCATCTTATTGTTCTACAATGTAGGGAAGTGAAGAAAAATTTCATAGTTACCCTAACTATCTGCACAGTATTTACAATGCAGGTTTTGGAAAAAGTGTATTGAATACTAACCACTTACTCATTCATTTAAAAATGTTTATTGGAAATCTACCAAATTATATATGTTGTAAATGTTAATTTATAGATGTGATTAACTAAAGTTTACTTTATCTATAAATTGCAGATACAAAGACTGAAGGCATATGAGTTTTTCTAAGTAGCTCAGAGTTGCAGAATTGAATCAGTTACTACTACTGCAGAATAAACCACCCCGGAAACATTTCTCTGTGTAACAATTTATGTTAAAATGACAATAATCTATGAAGCTTCAAGTTATGTAGATCAGCAATTTTGTTAAAAAGTTTTACTCATTTTTTTCATAAGAGTGAGATACAGAAAGGCAGAAAAAGAGAGAGACGCATCCTTAGTCGGCTCTCAAACCAGGATTACCCCAGTCTACCTAGCCAGCCAGGATCATGGCCACAGGTGTTCTGCCTTTACAAGTTAACAGGGGAACTGAATCCACCATGTTCCATATGAATCCAGCATATCTTGAGCAGCACATTACCACTGCACTGCCATGTCAGCTCTGAATCATGAATTTAAGATGGTTTCAGCTACATGATTTCCCAGTTTTATCTAAACAACCTCATATATCAGTGGTCAGCTTTGGGTTCATCAGACGAGACAGTTTCTAAAGATTCCTTTTTGAAGAGATTTCATCTGGTGATTGGAATTTTTTATTTCTCCTCTGCAAGGTCAATAGACTAACTTGGTCTTGTGCTTACTGCAGAGGCAAGAACCCAACAGCAAGTCAGCCCAACCCTGAATAAAAGTAAGCAAAGAGCAAGTAAAAAGCTGGCCAAGAGACAGAGTAACCAAAAACTAGAAACTTTCAGAAGACAGCATATTGAAATAGGATGATTATTGTTTTGAAGCCATTCATACAATCTGTTTGCAATGATCTGATCCTTGGTCTCAATTATTCACATCTTTTTGATATATAAAAGCACTTTTACCCTTGCACAAATCACCAAAAATGTCATTCAATTACAACACCAGTATGTAAGTACAAAATGTTATGATATACAACAAGTCTGGGTGCAGTTCCTTGGCTGGGGCTCCTCTTGATCCAAAGACCTATGAAGTCAAAAGGCAAGTTCTGGCCCAGCTGCAGCACTAGAGGCAGTAATTGTGCTGCTCTATGATGCTAGAAACCTTGAGGGAAGGTTCTGGGTTTGATCCAATGTCTATCTCAACATGCAAGGTGTGCCCATGATGCCAGCTACAGGGCTGGGAAGGAAAGACCATAGTATAAACACCCTGTTGAAGGGCTCTCTCTCTCTCTCTTTCTCTCCTGCACTCTCTCCTTCTCTCCTTCTTTCTTCTTCTTTCTTAAAATACATAAAGAAAAGAAAGAAGTAAGTTAACTGCCTTCTACACTACACACCCAAGGTACAGTAGTAACACAGAGACAGGATAAATACAATGCACAGTCCCATTATAAAAGTCAGAGGGACAAATGGGAGACATACACCAATCCGTATCAATTCAGAATGCACACTAGTCAACATTGCCTGCTTCCCCCGCCCCCCCAAACACAAATACACACACACACACACACACACACACACACACTCACTCACTCACTTGCAAACAGGGGCATTTTTCTCTATGACTATTATAGATCTCTAATATTTTGCTGACCATGGGTCTTGGATCCCTTCTTTCGGTCCTGGGCTCTACCTTCTGGGACGTCCTCCTTCTTTCTTTATTTTCTTTGGATCCTCCTGAAGAACTAATATACACTGACAGTGAATAACTTTCTTTTTTCTTATACAAATTTGGGATTCTAGAGGACTTGTGAACACTTTAATTGTCTTGGCACCTTTTAATCTAAATGAGGGTTTTATTTTCCAATGGAACTCTTAAAAACTTTGTGAGCCTTCTGTTAATCTCACTTAACTCCATTTGGCAAAACTGTAATCACTAAATGTTTTGAAAGATGCCACAAAAACTTTAAACATGTCAGACTGCTATGGAAAAACACTCTTAAAATTCCTAGATGACCTTTTTTTCTAGCTGGAGAGGGTCTAGTAGGTACCAACTTAATTTTTCGTGTATCTTAACAAAATTTCTTACTGAAATGTCATTAATTTTTTCTTTTTAAAGAATCACCCATTCCACTTTATTTATCAGTGTCACCATTTCTTCACACGTACTCACCAGAGAAAGAGGGAAAGTGAGAAAGCAAGCTGCCAGGTCCGGAACTCAAACTGCTGTCGGCCACATGGGAAATCCAGTACCTTAACCATTATGCCACTTGCTGGCCCCCAAACATTATTCAGTTGTTGTTTTTTTTTTAATAATTTTTTTTCTCTCTTGAGAGACGGAGAGGGATACCCTCAACATGATCTTGCCACACCATAATCCTTCTCCACCTTCTGGCCAGCCAAGATCACAGTCATGCCTGGCATGTTCAGGTTAACCTGGGATCCAAACTAGGCTTCTCATATGGCTCCAGTATCACACAGTAATGTCCTGCCACCTGTACCACAAGGACTGGGTCCCAACTTGTAACTTGTCTTTGAGAACTTCTTGCTAGCTAGAGGAAACTGAGGATGAGATGCTGTTTTATTTCTAATCCAATAAATCCTACCACCTCTGCATTCCTTTGAATGCAAACTTTGCAAACTGGTCAGTTGTTTCATTAGCACTTAGCTTTCTTTACATACCTTATTATATATAGCAGATAGCACTCAGCTGTTTCTTTTTCTTTTTTTTTTTTTTTGGGAGTTTTTTTTTTTTTTTTTTTTTTTTTTTATGGACCATTGGTTCTCCCACTGTAGGGCACATGTGCTCACCAGAAAGACAGCGAGAGACAGAGAGACGGAAAGCAAGAAATCACCCTCACTCCCCACCCCCAGGGGGGATGGCCATGCTGCAATCCCTTCTCTTCCATTCTCCTTTTGGGATCTTGGGCACACACGCACACATGTCCAGCATGAGTTTAAGTCACCAGGTGAGTTTAAGTCACCAGGTCCGGGACTCGAACCACAATTGACTACATGGGGGTCCAGCAACATAGCCGTTATGCTATCTGCTGGTCCCTCAGTTGACTGTTTCAACATGCTGACTGGGGAACTCCTTATTCAAAACTATACCTTGGCTCAGGCATTTTGTTAAGGAAGCACAAATGGAACCAGGCAGAACTATTACCAAATTTCTTTTGAAGGATTTCATCTTGGATTCAGAGCAGAACCTATGAAAAGTTTCCTTAACAGAAGAGTCTGGATAGGCTATTGAAAGCGAGAGAATTTGTGCTGGAACATGGATGCTGCGAGCGCAAAATACAGCTTTGTTTAGTGAATCAAGGAGTGTGATGTAAAGGACCAATAGCCAGTAAGTCAATATTGGTTCCCCCAATGATTATGCTCTTTAGTAAGTTGTTAAAGCTCTCTGAACTGCTAGAACTGCATCAGGGAAATGAGGATAATAATAGGGCTTTTTAATCACTGTGTGTGTCTGTGTGTGTGTGTGTGTGTGTGTGTGTGTGTGCAGACTCACTGATATTCTTAACTCATGGCATACAATACTTAAAAAATACACATCATAAAAACCAGGATTATATTTCCAGATAGGGTAGAATTTAGTTCTTGGTCCTTGTAATACCTCCCTACTCCAAACTGCTTTAGTTTTATCACTGGCCTACATATATTCAAGTCAGTCCCTAACCACTTGTTCTGGTTACCTACAATGGTTCTGTTCCACTTGTTTAATGGAACCTAACACACAGCTCTTCACATGGCTTCTGTGTTTGTTTGTTCTGTCCAACACAGCCCAACTAAATGTCTTATGTTTGTTTTGGCCAGAAAATCTGTGCAAGTCTCAGTTTTCCCATCTATAAGATGGAGATAAACTATTATTCACCTGTAAGATGAGGAAAAATTCTATGCTCCGAATGATGTTACAGACTGAATTATGTCTCCTCCTTTCACAATTCTAATGTTGAAGCCCTAATTCCCAAAATGAGTGTATTTGGAGATATATCCTTTGAAGAGGTGACTAATGAGGTCATAAAAATGGAGCTCTAATTCAATATGACTGGCATCCTTATACAATAAGAAAGCAACATACAGAGAAAAGACCATGTGTGGATACACTGAGAAGGTGGCTATTTGCAAGTGAAGAAAAGAGACCTCGAGAGAAACCAAATGTACAGATGGCTTGATTTTTGGACTTTCAGCCTCCAGAACTACAGATAATAAATTTCTGTTGCTTAATCCATGGTATTTTGTTTTGGTAGTACTAGGAGATTAATGCATGCAAGTATAAGAACCAAAGAGGTAATGTATACATAGCATTGCATCTGACATAATATGCCAATGTCATGCACAGAATTGTTACATTCATAAATGAGGACCAACAACCAATCTGAAAGTAATGTTCTATATGAGATTTTATAAGAAAAAATGGACAAATTGTAAACAGAGACATGTGAAGATCCAATAATACAATTGTGGAGACAGTTTACATAGGTTAGAGATGAGAATCTACTGGGCTGTAGGAAAAGTCACGACATGTTTTTCCACATTTTCCTATGCAAAAATGTGCCATGTTTTTTTTTAAATAACCTAATAAAATGGTATCTGAGACTCTCAGAAATCTTGCATACTCACATATGAAAACAAGATTAGGGGTCGAGTATTCTCATGGCTTTGTATGCTTATGTACAGAATAAATATTTGGAGTGTCTTTTTTATCTTTCTAACCTAAGATAAATATTATATGACCACTGCATCTTTATTTCATCACTTGCTGGGTGTGAAAAATTCTTTCCTTTAAGGCTATGATTATTTATAATATTGGAATTAGTCCCAAATCTCTGCAAGTGAAAGGTGTGTTTAGACCTTGATGAATCTAAAATTCAGCCCAGTGTGAAAATCATGACAAGATCTAGCTCCAGGATTGTCTAATTTGATAGTATTAGAGATGGAGAATGAGGCAAGAACCCAGATACAGCTAGGAAAAACATAGTCACCATAGGCAGACCCTTCATCAGCACTAGTTGTAATCACAAACATTTAGCCGGCTGGAATTAGCCATCTGACAACATAAGGTGAAAATGGAGCCAGTGTCATTGACCTCCTTGGGAAAGGAAACGGGGTTGGCATCCAACTACATGTCACGGTGAAGCCAACTTTGCATGAGGCACCAAGACAGGGTCTAAGCCATTCTTGTGCACCATTTCATAGGTTCCTTTACCATAGTCTCCAATACCCTACTTCACTACCTATTATTTCTTCAAAATCTCAGGGGCTCTAGGGAGATAATGAGAAATAATGAAAAATACCTGTACCTCTTTCTTTTTTTTAAAGAGGTTTTTGCTATAGGGCGCATGCACTCACCAGAAAGACAGAGAGACAGAAAGCGAGAAATCACCCCCCCCAGAGGAGATGGCCATGCCGCAACCCCTTCTCCTCCATTCTCCTCTCACAATTTTGGGTACGCATGCACATGCGCCTGACGTGAGTTTAAACCACCCGGTCCAGGACTTGAACCATGGTCGACTACATGGGAGTCCAGCGACATAGCCATTACACTAACTGCTGGTCCCAACATACCTGTACTTCTAAATATCTGTCCAACTCAGTTCTTTCACAAATGAAATGCAACTTCACTTAGGTTGGTTTAAAAACCTAATTCCAATTTCTTCATCTTTAAGTTCCCCATTAGATCATTCTGAAGATTAAATGAAGAATTGTTTAGTGGGTTTTTTTGTTTGTTTATTTTATTTTTGTTTTTCTTTTGTTTTGTCATAGGACGAGAGCTCTAGCTGGAGAGACAGAGAGAGGGAAAGTGAGAAATCATCCCTCTCCCCCAAGGAAGACTGTCCATACAGCAATCTCTTCTTCTCCACCCTCTTGGGATTAGGGACACATACACACATGCACCCAGTGTTATTTTCAAGCTGCCAGGTCTGCAACTTGAACCACAGTTGACATGTGGAAGTCCAGCATCTCAACCACTACATCACCTGCTCACCCTAAAGGTAGTTTTTAAAAAATTGCTACAATATTCAGATGGCTCTAGAGTTTTCCCAAGCTCACAGAAATTCATATTAACAACCCAGAATCTTGTTTTATAAGAGAGTTGTTGGCATGTGTCAGTAGCCATTGCGTGGTGACTTTTTAAATCTCCTCTCTCAGATATTTGCCTGCATCTTCCCCTCAGCCTGCATCCCAAATCACTTTCCAGAAAGGATCTTCTGTCCCACTATCGCAATGTGCATTTTAGTGTGGCATGGTTGCACCAGCCAAAATTAATTTCTGACATCAGCAATAACCAAGGTGCCAATTTCTATTAACAATCTATACCTTGGCAAATTTTTGTCAATCCATTAAGAATGTGTAATTGATAGAAATGGAGAAAGACCACTGGTATTAATTCACTGATTAGTGATGATTGCAAAGGATGATGCTGGCTTTTTTTTTTTTTTTTTGTCAGTCAACCTGTAGTTTTTCTAAATTAGTTGTAGTAGATAAGAAATGAACACAATACCAAGTCCTAAGAACTGATTCATGTTTACGTGAAACAAATATTTATTTAGTATTTGCTCTTCAGCAATAAAATATGTATGTTTCATGCATTATTTTCTTTAATCTTTATAACAATTGGAGACATGATTCAAGCTCCTGCATATCAGTGACTTCCTATGGATCAAAGTGTAAATAGGGACCAGCAAATTGTGTAATTATTACGTCGCTGGACTCCCACGCAGTTGACTGTGGTCCCAGTCCCAGTCTCAGCAGCTTAATTTCACAATGGGTTTGGCGTGTGTGCATGCCTTAAATCCTGAGAGGAGAATGGAGGAGAAGGGATTGCAGCATAGCCATCCTCCCTTGGGGGTGATTTCTTGCTTTCTGTCTCTCTGTCACTCCATTGAGCTCATGTGTCATATAGCAAAAATCTCTCTAAGAAAAAGATGTAAATAAAGAGTACGATTCAAGAAGAGATCCCAGAGACTGTTGAAAAAAAAGGACTAAATTTGAATTTATTGCCAAAGGTCATATAAATGCACTAAAAGAAGGGCATTGCTTACACACTAGAGCTCAATCTGACAGCTCTCCAACTTTTGTCTTACTGGCAAACAGAACTTCACTCAATAAAGGCAAAAAATAAGGTATTCACTTTATAAGTTTTCCTTGAAGTAAGTAATATGTGTATTAACATATGAAAAAGCTGTTAGAAATTCTGTTGTAGGAAAAGCTTTTCAATGAAGTTTAACCTAAGTATTCCAAAATTTAGAGGACCAGGAATTGTCATTGTCATATAACACCGAGAATCATCTCAAGAAATTGAGAGTCAGTACTTCATTCTTTGGAAAATAGAATTCTCAATCCATGAGATGACAAGGAGTAAAACTACACTAATGTACAGAAATCAAACTTCTAGTTACATATTATAATGAGTAAAATATCAAAGTTGTCACTGACAAATTTTACAAACCATAAACCTTAGAATGTTTTTCATAATAATAAATTCTCTTATTTAGGCACTCTTCAGGTCACAGAATTCTTTTCAGAGCAGAATTTCATCGATTGTAGAAGCTGATAGAGAAAATTGATGAAGATAATGGGTTCTACTATCAAAAAGTCTTCAACTCAAATTCTGATTGTAACACTAACCAGATGAATTTAAGAAAAGTATATGACCTTTCTGAGCTTCATTTTCTTTCTTTTTTTTTTTATGTTTTACTTTTAAGTTGAAAATAGTGAAATTTCAGTAGTTCCAATTTTTGAACTGCTGAGATCACATGAGGAAAAAACAATTCTTGGTGCATATCAAGCTTCTGACAAGGTTTGGCTCCAATTATGATAGTAATTCCAAGTCATAGTAGAACCAGGAAAACCACAAAGAATAGTCTGTATGCAGTGAGTAGGAAACAGAGAGTTTACTGTTTCCTGAATAAGGTAATGCCGTAAGATAAAACAAAACAAAACACTATGTTTTATAAAGATGAAACTGAGTAGTTTAAGACTACAGGGAGATGAGTAAGGTTCTGACCAGAGAAACAGAGGCAGGCCAGACAAACAAGAGAATGGATTACATTCTGAAGAGTCTAAAAATGGAAAGGAAACATTGTGACGGTATGTTCCTGTTCTGTTTTCTCCATTTACCAAAACAAACAAACAAATAAAAACTAACATTAAGATTCTAGGATGCTAAGATTGATAGTCAAATTTACTCAGAACTAGATATTGTGTTCTTTTAGAAAAAGCAATCCCACTGATAAGCTTATAAAAGCAGATACACATTGTAGTGACTGTTGTGAAACTGCCAGGCTGTGGTGGCCTCTAGTAGTTCCATTTGCATGCTAATGAAACCAGAGGCCAGATGCCACTAATTACCACCCAGTCACTCTGTCCAACACCCCACAACCAACTGCTAGTGAATGGACCTCATCATTCCATTATGCAAATGATACTTAGGAAGAACAGGAATAAATTCTAAAAAGTGGCAACTAGAGCCATATATTGGCAGGAGGTAAATTAATAAATATATTCAAGAAATGGAAATTAAAAATTATTATTCAACACTAGCTTAATCATGGCTGAATAAATATGGAACAGCACTACATTTTTTTTTCCTAGTGTCCTGTGTAATAGAGTAAAACTTCCAGTACTACTGAGATATAATAAACTACATTTCCAGAAATCATCAACTAGATTGCTGAAAGGTTAACTTTTCTTACCACATTCAAGTTGTTTCTTTCTAATAAAAAAAAATAAAAACAGACAAACTAAAAAGTCTATGAGATAAAAAAGAGATTCTACACTTCACTCTTTGGAAAATAGAATTCTCAGTCCATGAAATGAGAAGGAGTAAGAATGTTATTCTTCTTCTAAGTTACAAAGTTGTGTTAAATAAAAATAAAAATGGAGACAGGGACAACCTTTACCTCTGAGCCAATGACCCAAACCCAGCTCAAAGAAACTTACCAAGACTCTTTTCTTGAAAAAATCTACTTCAACTGTAAATGAAGCTTGGGGTTCATTTCTTTATTGGCCTGACTCAGGTCATTATAGTCAATCACTAATGGTCTAAATAACCTGCTGAAAGGAAAATATACTGTAAAATAACCGGCGAGTATCAAGTTTTATAAATTCTCTCTTTACACTTTGTAGACTGTGAAAATTTTCAGTGCCAGAATGATATCATTTATGTCAAATTTTAACAAAATAAAGCCAGGAGGCCATAATGTAGGCAGCTTCCTGCATGCATACCTGTGGTTAAGAATTACTACAAGGAGTCTGAAAATCACAAAAATTTTAGAGGTCACTTCTGTGAAAACATTTCTCCAGGAATGGCCAATGGTAGCGATGAGTAATTGCCAAGACTTTCTATGAGTGTCAACATCCAGTGAGCTTTATTTCAAAACGACCCATGTTATATCTTCCACTTGCTTACTTTATTTGCTTGCCTTTATCCTGGCCTCCTTAGATGTGCCTCTGGCTTGCCAGTGCATACATATTCTGGGTCGCAATCCCTTGTTCCCTTGCTATTGTTGAATAAATTCTTTGTAAGTTTCTGTCATTTTATTTATTTATTTATTTATTTATTTATTTTTGGGAGAGGTATTTTTGCTATAGGATGTGTACACTCACTAGAGAGACAGAAAGCCAGAAATCACCCACAAAGGGGGATGATCACACTGTAATAACTTCTCCTCCATTCTCCTCTTGGGATCTTGGACACACACACACACACACACACACACACACGCACATGCTCGGTGTGAGTTCTCAAGATGCCAGGTCTAGGATTTGAACAGTGGTTGATTATGTGGGAGTTCAGTAACATAATCATTATGTCATGCACTCAACAGAGAGAGAGACAGAGAAACAGAGAGAGAGAATATGAGAAAGCAAGCTCCCAACCCTAGGACTCAGACTGTGATTGGCCATACAGGAGTCCAGAGCCTCAACCACCATGCCACCTGCTGGCCCTCTGTCATTTATTTTAACTTGATAAAACCTGACTGTAACCTTTATGAGTTGAACTTAACACTTTTTCTTTTAAAGGTTCCCTCTTCCATATTAGCTCATTTCTTACTCAATAATACATTCATACTAAATATAGCTCTCAGAATTCTCTTTTGATAGTTACATCTATACCACATATCTATATCAAAATATCTAGTTAATAAGGACAAAAACCTGATCAATATATCTATTCTTAGTGGTTTTCATACAAAAATTCTTAAAGACTTCTACAATACTTACCACATGGGATTTTAAAAAGTATAATAAGGAAAGATGGGCTTGGAGATCAAACATCTATATTTAGATAAAAGACAGTCAATTGTTACTTGAGAAAGTCACTTCAATTCTCCAAGCTCTAATTCCTTCCTCTCATAAGTAAAACAACAACAAAAAAACAAATAAACCAAACAAAAAACCAGTATCAATTCATAGGCTCATTCTGCTAACTAAATAAGATTAAGGTATCCACAACCCCTAACCTCTTGCCTGCAATGTAATTGGTGTTCAAGAAATAGTAGCTACCATTTTTTGCTGCATATTCATAACCTTTGTTCTTCCTGGACATGCTGTGTGTCGCTTGTCGCTTAACATACTTGAGCCTCTATTTTTTTAATCTGTCAAATAAAAGCTTTGGACTCAATGGTATCTAAGAGCCCCTCTTGCTCTGACATTTAGAATTACATGGAGTAAGCATAGAGGAAGTCAAGGAGTACTTGAAATCAAGGCCATTCAAAACACATGTTTCCAGCAAAGTGCCTTGCCTAGAAGTGCACTGAACACAGCAGCCAGTTGTTAAGTTTAGGAAATCGTCCTCCCTGAAGATTGCCTTAGGAGGAATATATGAGCCAAGATCAGTTCTCCCTAAGGCAATGCCAGTATCATGGCATCATTTTGCATGAAAATCACAATGAGAGTTTAAAATACATTTTCCACATCTCTATTAGCAGCCTGTTCTTCTCACAGACCATTTCAGAAAACCCCAATTGATTGGGCTCCTCATTTTGTGACTATGTACTTTCTATTTTTCCAGCTGTTTGAGTGTGTGCATTTTAATCTGTAATTAAGGTAACTTGTTATATGTTTAAACAGCTGTGATACATACATTATGCCTCGTGACATTTATATAAATTCACAAATTAAGTTTTATCAGACTAGATGGTGGTATGATTATATTTTTAGAAAACCTTTTTTTCTTGATTCATCAACTTACATTGGTGCTAACTGAGACTTCTGTCTCAGAGAGGTACCTTCAAGGCAAAGTAGGTAGGTCCATTCATAGTAATTCAAGTGAGGGGCCACTGCTATGCAATGGCTGAAGCAACATGGAAGGGTTCCCAGCCCAACCTAAACAGGCAGGACATAGTGACATGCACCTGTGGTCCTGGCTAACTGGGAACTTTGGGCAGGAAGGATAGAAACATGGCAAGAAATAAAAATGATCGCTATCTCTTTCCTTTTCTCTCCTATTCTCTCTCCTTCTCCCATAAAAATAAATAAAACAAACCAAAATAAATTAGAACTAACAATAGAGCGTTGAATGGAATCCATTCATGACAATAGAGGAAGGTATTTAGAACACTTTGGCTTAGAGAATCATGTGTTAAACCCCAACTCTATGCCTTTTCCTACATGTTTCCCATTCAGCCTTCACAAGAACTGTGACACACAGTAGACACTCAACCAGTACAGACTAAAGAAACAACTCAGGAAAGTATGCAGATGATCCTCTGTCTGATATCAGAAACAGAACTTGGTGATGTTGAATAATCCTTCAAGACCAGATGTCCCCAAGTAAGAGAGAGGGGATCTGAATTGCAAATAATGTCAGGATGTTTAGTCTGGCTCCCTTACCACCTATCTTATAATTTTTGAAGGCCACAGGATAAACAACTTACGTTATTAATTGTACTGCACTTGCATGTTTGTTTTATAATTATGATGACTATGCTGTTTTACAGCATTAAACGCATGTGCCTGTGTGATAGTTTGGTTTTAGCAATGAGTCACTATTGTATATAGTCCCTTTAAGAGAAAGGTGCACCTGGTCAGCTAGCGCTGTTCAGTGAGGTAGCCCTGCTCTGCTTGGTCTTGGTTCTACTTTTTCAGCCGTGATGGCATTGGCTTGGCTAAGCCTTGGATCAACTCCGTTCAGCTCTGAAAAGGAGGAAGCCACTCTGAGCATTCCCCTTGTGCATTATAAGCTCACAGATGGAGGAAGCACTTGTAAGTGTGGCTATGGGCTTTGCAATGCCCCCTTGAAGTCAGTTCACCTTGAACAACATGATATCAGTGCCCGTGTCTTTTTCCAAATCCTTGCATTTCCATTCAACCCACTCTTCTGAAAAGAAAAGAACTGGGACCAGCAGTTAGTGTAATGGCTATGGCAGCTGAACTCCCATGTAGTCGACTAAGGTTCGAGTCCCAGACCTGATGGCTTAAACTCACACCGGGCATGTGTGAGTACGTGCCCAAGATCCCAAGAGGAGAATGGAGGAGAAGGGATTGCAGCATGGCCACCCCCTCCAGGGGGGTGATTTCGTACTTTCTGTCTCTCTGTCTCTCTCTGTCTCTCTGGGGAGCACACACACCCTGTAGCAAAAACCTCTCAAAAAAAAACCCAAAAAAACAAAAAAACAACTTCGTAAAACAGGATCTAAACCCAGATCCTTTTGACTTAAATTCCTATGTCCTTAACAAGGTTATTATATCAACTCTGCTGTCAACCTTCTGTTCCTTGTTCTTTTTCACTTTAAAACAATCCTTTGAATGCTAGAAGTACAATGGAATTTAAATGCCTTTCTAAGTTTTCCTACTCTAGGGAGAACTTGCTTAAGAAATGAACTAATCACTTAACACAGAGAAAGTTAAAACAAAATAAAATTCTTGCATAATAGCAGCTAGAATGGATAGTAAAGAGAATTTCACAGGAAGTGTCTGAGTTTAATGAAGGAAGCTTTTAAAATGCAGATAGAAAGTATTTCCATCACCAAAGGAAGTTAAGTAAAAAAGGCTCCAGTTCACCTCACCTGGATAGAAGGTGCACAGAGATGAAAAAGAACAAGAGTGAAGACTACAACAGGCTCAGAATGAAAGCCAACTGTAAGGTTGCAAACACTGGGATGATGAGCTCCCTGAGAAATAAGTGACTAGCATATTTTTCAGAGCATATTTTGGTAAAATGGAGTATCTTTAAACAACTGATAGAAAACAGTCTCTCCATGTAAATTATTTTCAGAATGTTTAATAAATACTTCAGAATATGTGAATTTGGGAATGAATTCAAGGTCTACTTTTAGGAGTAGTATAAATTTGATCAAATTCTTTAATCTCTCTGAACCTTTTTTTCTGGGGGGAGGGACTAGAAAATAGAAATAATTTCTAACTCAGAGTTATAAAGGTAAAAAGAAATGTTGCATAAAAACTTTTTTCCATGTGCTTAAAACATGAATAATGTATAAGAAGTGCTGGCTGTTATTTATATTCTAGTGACAACCTGAGTAAACACTAAGGATTTTGTGTAAATAGCAGTTTTATACAAAATGTATATTACACTGAAGATGATCAGCAGAAAGAAGGAAAAGAGGAAGCCAAAGAGGAACTCAACATAGAGTGTTGTTTTGTATTTTATTTTGATTGTTTTTCATCCTCAGTGAAGTTGTGTCCACTTTTTCAACTAAAGTGCATGAGATAATTATTAGGCATAATGGCACTCGATTTTTGGAAAACAGGAATATACCAGCTATGAAGTAAAATCTGGGTGTTGGGAGAAACTACACAGAGGGACCCTAAACAGGCTTAAATATGAACTTGGTAACGGAACAAGCACAGAGGAGTTTCTCTGTACACAGAAAAGCTGGCATGTACTTCAGTTCCACCTCTATAGTGTAGTTACTAAGCAACCCATCACCATCTGGTCATTTTTGGGACTTGGTTTTACGATCTATAAAATAAGAGTAATAAGGCACCTTCACCATAAGATGGCTAGGAGTGTTAATTCAAACTTTATAAAGCCCTTCAGATGTTGGTAGAGAGTAAGTATTGGACACGTATTAGCTAATTTGATTATAATCATTAGGCTGGAATGGAATGAAAACATAGCAACCGTGGCCTTGCTTCGTTCAATTCCAGCATTACCAATGGCCTATGAGTCCCAGCTGAGTATTTCCAAATGCTTTTTAGAATCCGCTTATATTTCATGAGTACTAAGAGCCAACCTCTCTTGATACTTCTCATAGCCTCTGTAGAAGCTTAACAATTCCACTATAAATTGGACTTTAGTCCTTTGTGATTATGGAATAATCTTGTGAGACTGCTAATTTCAGAGGCAAAAATAAACCCATATTTTATAAATCAATCAGTGCCATGTTTCTAAAGCCTATACCTGAGAAGGAGGAAGATACTTGGTTCCAGCAGCCTTGTCAAGAGCATTGCTGTCCACTTAATGGAAATGTAATTGCTCCTCTTTTCCTCTTTTCTCATTAAGTCAGTCCCACAATTTGTATGCAGCATAGCAGTAATTCACAAATTTATAAGAAGAGTTATCTCTTGCTGAGCTGAGATGCCACTGAAGCCCAGACTCATTGCTTAATCCTGAGTGCTATATGTAACTCTGATGGTAAATTATGTGCAAAAATTCTCAGGAAGTTCTTGGTTGTTAAGACACAAAAATGAAGGAAACAAAATCTCACCCAACACCTTCACCCTCCGCAGATGAGAACTTGGAGAGCAGCTATCCAACTAGAAATGTTAATAACTACCCTTTATTTTTACCAGCTCTCTGTTTTACATACATTAGTTAATTTAATTCTCACTACTAACAATGCACTAATTATTATCTCTATTTCATGGATGAGGGAATTGAATCTCAGAGAGGTTAATTGACTTGCTCAAGGCGACACAGGTGGTAAATGGCTATGCCTGTAAGCCTTCATTGTCAGGCTTTATGTTCTTGCATAAGATTGTCAGAAGCAGGGATACCTATATAATAGAACAGGAGTTGACAAGCATTTCCTGTAAAGGACTCCATGGTAAATATTTTAGGCTTTGCAGGCCATATGGTATCTGCCACTAATATGCAATTCTACTGCTATTGTCCGGAAGCTGCAGTAGACAACAGAAATGGATGTCTTGGCTATGTTCCAACAGAAGGTTATTTACAAAAACAGGCAGTAGGCGGTTCTGGTCCATAGAATATAGTTTGCTGACCCCTATTATGGAATATTATGCTCTCTGTTGGGAAACTGGGAATCTGATTTCCCACTAGACTACCAGTCAATGTTGGGCAAATCACTGTCCTTTGGAGGACTTTTACTATGACCTATAAAAGAAGTTAAATTATTTAACCTTTCTCAAAATATAGACTCAAAACCAGTAACATAAACTTCTTCACAGCAGAAATGTATGTTTTGGTTAATGGCAAATCTCCTGGAATCTAAGATGGTGTCTAGTATATGAAAAGTATTCAGATATTGGCTCGATTAATGAATAAACAACATGAAATAATATGTATCTTAGATTTCAGAACATAAGGCTGACTACAGAGTGGCTGCTTTGTCAGGAACTGCAGTCTGTATAACTGGCTTAGGTGTCTGCATTTATCTGTAATGATTATCCATTGTATGGTCTAAATCATGACACTTTTGGAATGAAATGGTCATCGTTAACAATGACACCATCACAACAGGTACTAACAGAAGCCATTCTGGCCAAGTTGACCACGGGGTCAGTTTATATCTATTTGTACTCCAAGATCAATTTTGTTGTCTTCAGATACCCCTTTAAAAAAACATAGAAGGCAGGACCAGCTGGTGGCATAATGATTATGTCAGTGGATTCCCACATGGTCGACCGCCGTTTGAGACCCAGACCAAGCAGCTTAAAACTCACACCAGGTGTTTGTGAGCGTATGCCCAAAATCCTGAGGGGAGAATGGGGGAGAAGAGATTGCCCCGTGACCATCCCCCCTGGGGAGTGATTTCTTACCTTCTGTCTCTCTGTCTCTCTCTCAAGATAGTACACACACCTTATAGCTGAAACCTCTCTTAAAAATAAAATTGTGGCCAATTTCCACAGCTTAGCTATTAGGGCCTATGTATAGGAAACCAAATCCCATATGGCTGAGTTTGAGTTTTGGCCCCAGTGGCCTACATACCATACATGAGTCCAGGATCTTGACAGGATAGAAAGCTGAAAGAAAAGGATTGCAGCATGCGTAGGCATTTTGAGAGTGCTGGCTCTCTCTCTCTCTCGCTCTCTCTCTCTCTCTCTCATGCATGCCCTCTGGTAATAAAAAAACTTTGTTTTTTTGGTTTTTGTTTTTGTTTTTTTTAATGAATATAATTATCTTCTTTTCCAACACCCATTAATACAGTAGGATGAAGTCTTAAGAAAGACAAACAGGTCAGTTATATAAAGAAGATACATTCACTCTACTCATCTGAGTACTAATAGGTATATTTCAGCCTCTCTGCAGTTCCTTCTGGCTCTAATAGTCTGTGATCGCTGTGAATAACAGATCCCTATGGCCAATGAATCACAGCTTAAATGAGTACCAAGGTTCTAGCTGACATCTGAATGGACACTCAATAAGAGATACTTATGTCTTCTGTGTACTTAATCTATTGTCCTTAATGAATAAGTCTAGGAGTCTATTTCCATTATAAAAGTTGCAGAACCAACTCAATTTCAATATGACAATGACAGTACCTGAAAAGATGAACAAAAGACACTTAAAGATATTGGGTCTGCAAGCTCCTAAAAGCCACACAGACAGCTAGCTATTAAACACAACTTGAGAGAATTCTATGTCAAAGGCAAGATCATCTCCAAAGCATTTTTTTACATCATTTAAAATGTGAAAACAAAGAGAAACAAAACTTGAAGAAGTTTTTGCTCAAAACCTGAGGCATAGACCCTTAGCAAATGTTCCCACAGTAATCAATGAGCCCCTAACAAGAGCTGTAAGGACTTGGGGCAGTGGGAGGAACATAGACCATTTGCTCTGATTCAGAGATTTTTATGAGAGACATTAAGTGAAGATGGGCTATGTCCAACAGGGCGAAGCTCCCATAGCTCTGTGATGCAAAAGTCTAGGCAAACTCATAAAAACGAACCCTTCTCAAATAAAATCAAACATGTGCTTTTAAGAAAGGGTATTATTTTTAATTTACAATGATCTCATAAAAAGTATGAAACGATTCAAACACCTCTGAAATATTATGAGAGAAGGTAGATACTGAAAAAGAAATGAAAGTAAAAATTTAGATAATTCTACCTTCAGATATTTTAGACATCTTAGAATAAAAGTTTGCGCATTCTGTAAATATAGAAATAGTAGCCCAGTTTCAATTTTTCCCACTACTTGTTTATAACTTACACTAAATTGTTTCTCAGGAAAGTGACTGGTATATTTTGGAACTTACTTATTTAAAATATGTGAATAAAATTCAGAAATAAAAGTTTCCCTTATCTATTCTCTCAACAATTTACCGAAATATATTACAGAGAAATTTGTCCCTTATAGTGACCTTTATTCTGCTGTCTGTGCTTTTCTTTTGCACCATAGTGATTTTGCTTTAGTTTTGTTGCTGTTGTTGTTTTTCCACATCACTCTTTACCTAAGCTCATGGAATTGCTTATTGCTTTAACAATCTTTGTCTAGGCATTAACATCTTTAATAAATTATTGCAACACTCTCCTTTCTTCAATAGTAATTGTTGTCTCCCACCACCTGCATTAATTCTGTCACTTATTTTATGACATCTCTTCACAAAGTTTAACTGATTAACTTCTAGGAATTTTTTGTTGGGTGACCTGGCTTGATGCAAATTTATGGTTGACTTCTATGCTTGGAAATAAAATCAATGATTAGGAAACATGAAGAGATAGCATGAGTTTCATGTAAGGAAAAACTTCTAGATCCTCAGCACTTACCCCATATTCCACATTGCAAGGAGCAACTCTGACATGAACACTATGGCATTCATTCATTCAAGCTTATTAAGAACCCGATAATATTCAAGCAGTGTACTATCTGAATGATAATAAGATAGCCCTCCCATTTTGGATCTTACAGTCCAGGAAAGGAGAACTCATTATTGAGCTTTTCTAAGGAATGTTGATGGTGGTAGAGTATATTTCTCTTTTGGGTGGAGAGTTTAACATCCTTTCTTTAATATTATAAATGTTACTAAAAAATAAATAGACTTATAAGAACAATTCTAACTCTAGAAATGAATGCTTTTATATCAATTTTGTGGAAAAGGTAAAAGTACATGATTTCTTTATGTTATATTATTTCATTCTGCATAAGGATGCTGGGGTTTTGGAGCCATATTAGTATGTGATTCTCCTAGTGTCTAATTGAATAAGTAAGAGATTTTATCTATTATTACTTAAGAAAACAGTTTGAGACTCAACCATTGTGGTGAAGCCAGGAGGGGTTTGGCTGTGTGATGCTGGAGACCACATAGGAAAGCTCTAGGCTACATCCCAGGTTTACCTGAACACGCTAGGGACACCTGTAATTCTGGCTGTTTGCAGGGCTTGGGGGAGGATTATGGCATGCATGCGGTCCCTGTCAAGAGTGGTTTGTTTTCTCTATCACAAAATAAATACACTTAAAAAACAACAAAAAAATTAGTTGTTTCAAAGCAAAGAAAGTTCTAATAACTCTTGTTTCCATATTTAGTTTATTGTTTGTTTGTTAATGTCCCAGGGCCCAAGGACCCTAGGCATCTTGACTAAAGACTTGCCCAAGGGCACAGATGGGAATGGGAGTGGTAGTGAGAGGTGGCAGTGTAAAGTAGTCTTTAACTCACTCAGGTGGTTTGTTTATCCCTTTAGAGCACTGTTACAGACACAGGATAAAATACTGGTGCTGTGGATTAGTATTATTCTTGTCAAATTTCTCTAAATTAACTAAGATTTTTAGCTTACAGAGTAGTAGCATATTTCTTTGTGATAATGAACCTCACAGGATATTAATTTTATGTTCCAGAGTTTTCCAGTTATCCATATCAAACCTGATCAAGTTAAAGACTTGTGTGAATATCCATTACAAATTATATAGTTAGGACATTATTTAGACTAAAAAAATTAAATGAGTTTGTCATGATTCTTTAAATTGGTCTTATTTTCTATCATTTATTTTAATCAATGTGGCATGACAAAATCAGTTGAAAATTGAGACACAAATTTCTATTTTATTTAAATTATCATTTGGCCTATTAGTAAAAATTTAAATAGAGGGCCTAGATTTATTTCTATTCAAAATATTTAGAAAGCAATAAATTTTATAAGAAAAGTAGGACATAGAGTTATTTCTTATTTTATTCTGATACCCAACATAAAGCTGTGTCACAAATTTATATGGACATTTTAGAGTAGCTCCGTGGACACCTTCTTCTCCATCCACTTTTCCCTGCTACCTTCACAGATAATCTTCTGCGTATTTATAGTCACAGAAGGGGAAATGACTCTTCAAGAGCTAATTTCAATTACACATTGGTGGGCAGTAACTGTGCTAGAAGTGCAAATCAAAAATGTATGTCAAAAACGCCACCTTGTGTCTCATTAATGCTGACTTAGCAGAAACAGATGAAATTTAGGGCAAGTCAGAATTCTTGTTCCATTGTCCTATTTTCAGTAAGAGAAGAAATTCAGGACAACTTAGAATTCTTTCTCCTGCCCTATTTTATTGCAACTATGTTTATTCATATTCAGCAAAAGAAATTCCAAGTTTAGCCATTGTTTTTTTTGAATTTCAAAAAGCATTTTCCAAATGAATTTATTTTTTCCTTTACAATTAATACAACTTGTTAAAATTATATAATCACAGACAAAATTTTTAAATTACTCAGATTTCTACTGGCAGAGTTATAAGCTCTGTGTTTGAAAACTGTTGAAATGTTTCTTTGCAATATGCTTAGTTTTTAGGTTTATGGGACTGGTTGTGATCATAATAAAAACATAAGCTTTCCTTTTCATTATTAATTTCTATATCACAAAATTTTTCTTTGTTATTGCAACTTTTATAGTAGTATTATGGTAGATCATTTTAAATTATGTTTATTTAACCTTTTTCCTATGCACTAAGCATTTATTTCATTTTAATGTCTTATTATCACAATAACACATCTTTCTATTTTTTGCTTTCTTTATGTTTCTATTATTTCACATGGGAAAATTCTAGAAGTAAAATCTTCAACACATCAAATTTTAGAAATATTTCTAGGCCACATATGTTATACTTGGATACATAAATAGGTTAAGAATTGAGAGAACAGTAAAAATAAAAATGGTTCTGTATGTATACATTCTGACCCTACTTCTCTTACTAATTTCATTATGATACCATGCTCATTCTCTAGATTGCATTTGTCAAAAGGTAGTACATATCCAAGTTCTCTGTCTTATTTAAATATGGATTCTGAGTCAGTAGGTCTGGGTTGGGGTCTGAGAATCAAGCTCATGGAGTATGACTTAATTAAAACACTTCCCAAATAGCTCCTACTGTAATTATTGTGAAAGTGATTCTGCTATAGGATGTGAATATGGGATGTATCAATATTTTCCTTTATGTTAGGAAATTTTAGTAGTTTTCCTACCATGTCGATGTTCTTAAACCTGTCATTCATCATGTACGCCATCGGTTTAAATTACACTCTCTGAAATGAATAGACAATGGATTTTTTTTACATAACCCCATTGACTGAATATATTGTGTGCAGATGTGTATAATTTTAATAATGCTTCAGTTCAAGTAAGGAGTCAAATTTTTAAAATCTGCATGTGTTCACAATTATTTAAAACTGGATAGTAACTGTTCTATTAATTTTTATAGTTTTTAAGTTTAAAAGTGACCCAAAATTAGCATAAATTTCTACATGGATTCTCAAATCATGTGAATCACAAATTTTACACATTACTCAATTCACCTTTGTTTTCTCCTTTTAATTGCCAGTGGGTGTGTATAACTCTCCAGAGAGAGATTTGAAGACAAAGAGAGAGTGAAAACACTCCACAATGGGGCTGGGTCACACCACAGTCCCTTTTCCATTTCTCCATTCTTCGGTATTGTAGGCACACATTTGTTTTTATCAAGCTGTCAAGGCCAGGATTTGAACTATGGTTAGCCATGTGGGATCTGGCTCCCTTAACCAGGAGGCCACAGGGCCAGCCTCTTACTTAATTTTTAGTTAAATCCTTTTATGGTCCTCATACTTTGATAGCCAGCAATGTCAGACTGAGTTCTCCTGCTGCCAGTGCTCTATTCTCTTTATTCTGCCTCTTTGTTGCACTAATAAGTATTATTTTGATAATACTGGGCCCAATCAGACAATATTATCTCTTTATTTTAAAGTTATCTGATTTAACAAATTTAATTCCATCATCTACCCTGATTCTCCTTTGTCATGTAACCTAACTTTGCAAATTCCAGAAATTAGGAGAAGGACATCTTTGGGAGGCCATCATTCTGCCCTACATGGTCATAAATTAGTTTCTTTTACATGTTGCTGTATATGATTACCATTTCTAAGGATATATGAGTCTATGATGAGAAGGAATCTTTTTCTATAATTTTATTTTGCAATATTCTTTTCAGGTTTTCATTTCAGGGTAGTGCTGACTCATAAAACAAGTTTAGAAGTATTTTTTAATTTAATTAATTAATTAATTAATTAATTAATTAATTATTTTTTGGCTTCTAAACTTGTTTTATGAGTCAGCACTACCCTGAAATGAAAACCTGAAAAGAATATTGCAAAATAAAATTATAGAAAAAGATTCCTTCTCATCATAGACTCATATATCCTTAGAAATGGTAATCATATACAGCAACATGTATAAGAAACTAATTGTGAGTTTTAAGCCACCGTGGGACACGACCCACAGTCGACTACGTGGGAGTCCAGCGACATAGCCATTATGCTAACTGCTGGTCCTAGTTTGGGAGTATTTTATCTCCTCTATTTATTTTAACTAGAGTTTAATATAACTTACCAGAAAAAAAAAATTCTAGTTTTGATTTTTTGCTTGTGCATATTTTAATAATATATTCAAAATTACAATTATATAGAAATTTACTCAAATATTCTTTCTTATTGGGTCACTCTTCATGTTTTCCTATTTGAGATATTTGTCTGTTTCTTTTAATATGTTGAAAAAGTATATATTCATCACCTCTTTAAAACTTGTTACCAGTAATCTATGTATGCTTTTGCAAGTGTTCTCTCTCCTCTTTTCTTTTTGCTTGTTTTTTTTTCTTTTTTTATATTCTCTCTCTTTTTCTTCCCCCCCCTTTTTTTTTTTCTGATTTTTGACATAGGGCACATGTACTCTTCACTGGAAAGAGACATAGAGAGAGAAAGTGAGAAATCAACCCCTACCCCACTCCTACCCGCTGAGGGAGAAAGGCCAGGCCACAATCCCTTCTTCTCCATTCTCCTCTTAAGATTTTGGACACACATGCACAAGCACCTAGGGTGACTTTGAAGCCACCAGATCCGGAACTCAAATCATGGTTGGTCATGTGGGAATCTAGTGCCTTAACTACCATGCCACCTGCTGACCTCAAATTATATTCTTTATCTTTTTCTTTATACTTCATCAGTCTTGATAGGAGCTTATTGATAATATTCATCTATTTTTTTTTAATTGCTAGAGTAGATTTGTACTGGTAAGAGAGAGAACACTTGCAAAAGCATGCACCTTCCCCCTTCCCTCCCCATGGGACATGGTAATGCAGCAATCCTTTCTCTTCCATAGTTTTTCCCTGTCAGAATTTTGGGCATGCACACACACATACAGACACACGCACACATAGAAGGTGAGTTTATCAAGCTGTCAGGACCATTACTTCAGCTACTTGGTCAGCTATGCATAACCTGTCTCCTTTAACAATCAGAACATAGGGCTGACCAATATTATCAATCTTTTTTTTTTTTTTTTTGGAGAGGTTTTTGCTATAGGGCATGTGTGCTCACCAGAAAGAGAGAGAGAAAGAGGGAGAGACAGAAAGTGAGAAATCATACCACCGGGAGATGGCCATGCTGCAGTCCCTTCTCCTCCATTCTCCTCTCTCTGGATCTTGGCCATGCACACGCACCCAGCATGAGTTTAAGGCATCAGGTCCAGGACTTGAACTGCTGTTGCTGTTGACATGGGTGTCCAGCAACGTAACCTTACTCCAACTGCTGGTCCCATATCAGTTTCATCTTTCTGCAGGTGGATATCCAGTTTTCCCAGCACCATTTGCTAAAGACATTCCTCTCCACATGCAGGTTAACCAGTCCTCTTTGCCAAAAATCAATTGTGCATATGTTCTGGGGTTTATTTCTGGGGTTTCTATTCCATTTCACTGGTCTACACATCTGTTTTTGCACCAATACCATGCTGTTTTGATGATTATAGCTTTGGAGCATATTTTGGGATCAGTGAGTGAGATGCCTCCTACCTCATTCTTCTTTCACAGAATTGCTTTGGCAATGTGGGCGTTTTTATGAATCTCAACAAATTTTATGTTTGTTTTTTCTCAATCTGTGAAGAATGTCTCTGGTAATTTGATTGGGATTGTGTTAAAAATACAGATTAACTTGGGTAAAATTGACATTTTGGTTATATTAATTCTTCCAATCCAGGAACATGGGATATTCTTCCACTTTTGTGTGTCATTTCAATATGGTTTTTTTTAGATTTTCATAGTTTTCTTTGGAGTGGTCTTTGACTTCTGTGGTTAGGTTTATTCATAGGTGGAGACATCAGAGTAGGCAAAGACTTCTTAAATAAGACCCCCAAAGTATAGACAATAATCCCCAAAATAGAAAAATTAGATTACATCAGATTTAAAAGCTTCTGCACAGGAAAAGAAACAGTAATTAGAGTGAATTGACAACCCTCAGAATGGGAGAATATATTTGCATACTATGCCTCAGATAAGGGACTGATAACAAAAATATACAGAGAACTCAAACAGATTATCTGAAAAATAATCAATCCAATTAAAAGATAGATAAATGAGCTGAACAGACAATGAACAACCAAAAACTATATAAAAAATGCTCAGTATTATTTATCATAAGGAAGATGCAAATCAAAACCACAATGCGATACAACTAGCCCCAGTCAGAATGGCTACAATTAAAATAATAAAGAATGATAAATGTGAGGTTGTAAAGAAAAGGGAACTCTCCTACACTGTTGGTGGGAATACAAATTAGTCTAGCCACTGTGGAGAACAACATGGAAGTTCTTCAAAGACCTATAAATAGAACTACCATATAATCCTGCAATTCCACTCCTGGATAGCTACCCAAAGGATAGGGATGCACTCAGTCAGAAAAACACTTGCCTATCTATTTTATTGGGGCTTTATTCACAATTGCTAGGACACAGAACCAACCCAAATATCCACAAACAGATGAATGGATTGAAAAAGTGTCACACATATACACTATAGGATACTACTCAGGCATAAAAAAAAAAAAAAAAAAAAAAAAAAAAAAAAAACAGTGAGACCCTAGCATTTGATAGCAAGTGACAAACATGGAAGATTTACTGCTAAGGGAAGCAAGTCAGACTATGAAAGAGAGGCATTCTGTGTCCCTACTCAATATATACCAAATGTTGGCACTCTATAGCAGAAACTGAAAGATTGCAAAGTATAAAAGCATGAAACACAATGGTAATACTAGAGACAGTACGGGAGGAGGGTGGGAAATGGGAGAGGATGAGAAGGAGGGAATCAAAAGGAAAAGAAGAGGCAGAACGTTTTAGGAACATAAGAACTAAGAATTGTCTGTTGATGATAATGTGTATAGTAGTATCTTTGACTGAACCATGGTACAATGTATTCATTGTGGGAAAATTAATTTGGTATGCTGTAATGATATACATTAATTGAAGGTTAAAGAATATATTTTTTAAATAACACATTAATATAATACTACCTAGTAATAATGAGTGAACTACTAACAGATATACACATACAGATATGTATATATATATACACACACATACATGAATAAATACATAAACAAACATACAATGTATAGGTTACTGCTTTCCTCTATCATTAGTCCTCTCTTTCATTGATTTAAGTTTTTATCTTTACTAATTTATTTAAAGAACCAATTCCTCTCTCATAAAGCATCAGGAGCTACACATATATCTCTAAATTCTGCTTTAGCTGCATCTTACAAATTTCAAAGTCATGTTCTTCCTGGCATTTAAAAAATTTTTTTTTTCCCTTGAAATTTCTTTTTGACCTGTGTAATATTTGGAAATATGGTCCTAAATTTCTACATAGATAGAAGCATTCATAGATATATTATTTATTTTATTTTTACTTTAATTTTGTCATGATCAGGAAAAATCTCTGGAACTTTATTGAGAATTCCTTATGGTCAAACAACTTTCCTTGGTTGATTCTATGAAACACTTGAAAATAGTTTGTGCTATAGCTGTTGAATATAATTTTCTATATGTTGATTACTTGGAGATGGAATCAATAAATTTTTTTATACCAGTACCTCCTAAATTTGTATAAAGCATGAAACCAGTCTGTCTCTCTGTTGAGCTCCAATGAACTTCCCACAATATGAAGGTTCACTAGGACTTACTTTGAACATTGTCCTAGTCAGAATAAAAATTCTTTTTTGAAATTCTCATCCTGGTTGTTTAACTTGAGAGTGTTCCTTAAATGGTAAAATAGAAACATGACACCTACCTAGCACATAGTTCAATGATTCAATCTGCACATATAAAAATCTGCTTAATTTAAGATCTTTCCTTCTTTAGGGGCGGGCAGGTGGCATAGTAGATAATGCGCTGGACTCCCACATGGCCGACTGCAGTTGGAGTTCCACATGTGGCAGCTTGCTTTCTTACTTTCTCTCTCTCTCTTTCTGGTCAAATTAACAAATAATAATAAATAAAAATTAGATAAACAATTATTTTAAAAAGAGATCCTCTTAAACATTCTGAAATATTTCAAGATTAAAAAAAAATGACTTAAGACAGCAATAAAATACAAAAATACAATACAACCAAAACATATTTTTTAATACAAATTGTAAGCATGTATGTGTATATTCATGCATACATATATACTTAATTATATATTTTAAATTATATATATGTGTGTGTTTGTGTGTGCATGTGTGTGCGTGTGTGTGTGTATGTATATGTATATAAAATTTAAAGTAGTTCTTAACAGAAGAGTGATAGAAGAGACAGAACATGAGGAAAAACACCCCCCAAGTGGAAAAACCACAACACTATCCTTTCTCCTCCACTCTTCCCTCAGGATTTTGGGCATACACACACACACACACACACACACATACTCAGTTTGTCCTTTATGCTGCTGGGACCACATTCAAACCATGAAATCAAACACATGGGATCGAACCATCTCAACCACCATGCTACCAGCTGGCCCAGTTAAAGTAATTTCCTTCTTCATTTGTTAGGGGAAAAATATGTTTATACCAAGTAAACATTACATATCTTTTTTTTTCTTTAAATTTATTTACTTTTTCACATTAATCCACTATACATCATTACAGCATACAAATGAATTTTCCATCCAAAATACACTGTATATTGGCTCAATTAAGCACATCAACATACATGTTATCAGCAAATAATTTTCTATTTCTTAAGTCTTGTATACTCTGCTTTTTTTGTTTTGCCTTCCTTGATTCCCTATCCCTCACCCTCTGCCAAGTCCCACTCTCCTCCCACATTGTCTCTAGTATCCATGGTTTCTTTCTATGCCTTTCCCCCCCATTTAATTGATTGGCTAATAAACTTAATTAGTCTAAATATTTCCAATAGCTCGCGCAGCTGATATATACCTATACATGAACCCAAGTCCGACTTTAGACATAAACCTCAGTGAGTAGAATGAACATACTCTAAATAGTACCTAGTTGGGGCTATATAGCTTACTGCAGTCATCATTAATAAAAAGCTTCAGAAGGAAAAAAAAAAACAGTAAACCTGTTTGTATTGAAATTAAAAAAAATTACATATCTTTTAAGGACTCAAAAACTTAAGATTGTACAATGAATTTATTTATGTTCATATTTCTTAGAATCTTTTTTAAAAATGTATTTTTTTCTATGATATAGTTTCCTCCCCTCCCCCCTAATAGGGTCCTAATGTCACAGTCTACCCCCACTTTCATCCAGCCCTGGATCATGGAAAAGAATAGGCCCAAGGTCCTCAGAGAGGACTTGAACCAGGAACTTTCTCATTGATATTGCCATACAGAGTACGACACTTTATCATCCACTTCCAAAAGCTACTTTATTACATTGTGAAAATAAAAATCATTTATCTAAGAGCAATCTTGTTTTCTTTAATATTTAATATTTTTCATTTAAATGAAACTGTTGAATTCTATCCTTTATATATGAAAACCTACTAGATAAACAGAATAGCCACTCCACAACATGAAGACACCTATATTGAATGGTATTTTCTCTTCCATCACTAGTCCGTGTCCAAAAGTAACCCCTGATTTCTTTTTTTTTTGGTTGGGGGAGGAGAGGTTTTTAACTATAAGATGTGTATACTTGCCAGAAAGAAAGAGACACAGAGACAAAAAGCATGAAATCATCCCCCAAAAGGGATGGCCATGCCACAATCCCTTCTCCTCCATTCTCCTCTCGGGATCTTGGGCACGCAAGCAAATGTGCCCAGCATGAGTTTAAGCCAATGGGTCTGCGACTTGAACTGCAGTCGACTACATGGGAGTCCAGTGATGTAGTCATTATGTCATCTGCTGGTCCCATAAGCCCTGATTTCTAATATCACAGACATGTTGAACATTATACAAATGAAAGAATATTATATGTAGTCTTTGTGTGTGCTTTTTTTTTGAGAGAGATTTTCGCTATAGGACGTGTGTGCTCGCCAGACAGAGACATAGAGACAGAAAGCAAGAAATCACCCCCCCAGGGGGGATGGTCATGTCACAATCCCTTCTCCTCCATTCCCCTCTCAGATCTTGGGCACGCACACGCATGTGCCCGGCGTGAGTTTTAAGCCACTGGGTCTGGGACGTGAACCGCGGTCAACTACGTGGGAGTCCAGCGACATAGCCATTATGCTAACTGCTGGTTTCCTTGTGTGTGCTTTTTATGCAGTACTTAATTTGATAGTTGAATCCACTTAGTGTTTAGTAGTAGTTCTTCATTTGTTTATATATATGATGTATTATTTGACTAATGACAGAATTTCTTTCAATACATCAGCAAATAAGCAGAATTTGAGAAATACATGACACTATAAATAGACTGTGAATTTAGAAGACTTGGTTGAATTCTAATGCCCACAATTTTCCTAAGACCGGAGTAAGTCACTAATCTCTTTTTAAAACCTCATTCATCTGATCTACTTCAGATATTGATAAAGAAAATCTAACAAGATAAATCATATAAAGAACACACTTTATTATTAATATACATATTTAGTTGCTATTATAATAATTATTATTTTGTAGTAAATTAGAAGACAAACTTTTTCCTTCTCCACATTTGCTTTACTTTTCGTTTTTTGTTTTTTTTCTATTTTTTAGAAGGTCCCATGCCCTTGCCTGAGAGAAACAGAAAGACAGAGAGAGAGAAAATGAAAAATCACTTCCCAAGGGAATAGTCATGCCACAATCTCTTCTTCTGTACTTTTTTCTCAAGATTCGGGGCATGCATGCACATGCTCCCACTGTGATTTTTCAAGCCACCAAGTCAGGACCCAAATCATGGTCAGCCATGAGGGAATCCAGTGTCACCATGCCACCTGCTGCCCTCCCTTTGCCTTTTTAATAAGTAGAAATAAATGTTTAAGTCATCTTCAAAAATATTCAGTAACTCTTTTCTTTTTCTGTCACTTACAAACACCACAGTAAATTTTCGAAATCATATGAATAAATTTTGATAGGACACATTCTTATTAAGAATAAAGTTTGTAGAAGTTCTATACAGGACCAGCCAGGTGGCCTGGTGGTTAAGGCTATTGGATCCCACATGGCTTACTGTGTGGTTTAAGTCCTAAACATGGTGGCTTAAAAAATATGCCAAGGACATGTGCATTCATGCCTAAGATACCAAGAGGAGAATGGAGGGAAAAGGACTGAGACATGGTCCTCCCCTCTGGGGGATGCTTTCTCTCTCTCTCTCTCTCTCTCACTGGTGAGTGCACATGCCTTATAGTAATTTTTAAATGTTTTATAGAAATATGGACTCTTTCTTAATTTATTAATCATTTACTGAGTACTTAATTCATAATTCCTCTGCTAAGTGTCTACTAGGCACTCAAAATGCATACGGTTTTAACAAATAAAACCACTAATCCTTTTCTGACATACTACATTAAAGGCCTTATATAAACAGGGTAGTAGTACTGAAGAAAGAGGTTGTGCTGGTAATAATGAAATTACTCTCTCAGTCCATCCTCTATTTTGTACTCATTATAAAATTTGGGAAATAGTAATTGTTGCATAACGGGTTGCAATGAGCATTCTTCTCCTCTTGGAAAACAGTCCTTACTGTTTGGAATAACGTTTTTAAAAATGACTGAATCATAGGCCTGTCCTTAATCTGTTCGGCTCTAAATCATATGATTTTTTCATAATAGATGCTGGCATTAAACGTGAATCTTGATAAGCACTCTCGCTGTTAACTCATCCCCTAGTTCATATACTAGAGGAAGGTAGGAAATTGAAAAGAGGTGAAACAGTAGAGAATATCGAAGGAATCATTGTATCTTGTGCAAAGAAAAGAGAGTAACTCATGGTAGATCCATATTAGGTCAATTTCTTTGTTTCTTCTAAGGCACATTTTGTATGTGTTTTTTTTGTCTTTAGGTTTTTATTATCATTATCATTTTACCTTCTTAAGGCCAGCAGGTGGTGTGGTGTTTAGGGCACTGGACTCCCACATGGGCAACTAAGGTTCTGGACATGGTGGCTTGCTTTCTCTCTTTCTCTCTCTGTCCCTCTTTGGTGAGTGTATATGCTCTATAGCAAGTTAAAAATTAATAATAATGAGGCACTAGCAGTTAGCGTAATGACTAACTGGACTCCCACGAAGTCGACCATGGTTTGCGTCCCAGACCCAGTGGCTTAAAGCTCACAACAGGCGCGTTTGTATGCATGTCCAAGATCCCAAGAGGAAAATGGAGGAGAAGGGATTGTGGGTGGCCATCCCCTCCCCCCGGGGGGGGGGTGTGATTTCTCACTTTCTGTTTCTCTGTCTCTGTCTGTCTGGCGAGCGCACACGCCCTATAGCAAAAACCTCTAAAAAAAAAGTAATAATAATGATAAATAAAATTAAATAATTCTTAAAAAATTATCTTATCTTGTTTGCTGCAAAATGTGCATTAATAAAATAAAGATGATAGAGCATGTTTATATACATACAACATTTTTATTATTATCATCATTATTACTTTTTTAGATTTTTGCCATAGGGCACATGCACTCACTTGAGAAAGAGAGAGGGAAAGTTGGAAATCACCTTCTCTAGGGGCGAGGCTATGCTGCAATCCCTTCTCTAGTCTTCCCTTGGGATTTGGGGTATGCTTACACATGTGTCTGGTGTGTTTTACAGCCAACAGGTCCAGGTCCCAAACCACAGAGTCAACAATGTGGTATCCAGAACCTTAACCACCACCCCCAATGCTGACCCTAGCTCCAACACATTTTAATGCATGCTTGTGTGGTTGTCAATAGAATATAGGATATGGGTTTTATAATTAATGTATTCTATTGTATTTTGCATTATATAATAAATAATCAACTTATTAATTTAGGGAAGAAAGTGATTTTTGCTCCTTTCTGGAAGGTATAAGTAAAGTCTGAATTCAACATCCTGAGGAAAAAAACATATAGGTCACTGGGAAATCCTTCTTCTTCCCTAAACCTGAAGAGAATATGAGAGGAAAGGAACAGAATGCGAGAGGAGAGGAGAGGATGATGTGAAAAAAAATACAAACAAAAAAAACTAAACATGCACATGCATGCACATAGACACATATGCACAGATAAATACCTGCCAGTAGAAGAAGAGGAAAATGATTCTATATGGGAATATGCTCTGAGCAATTTTCTCCTTTATAAATTATTTTTAAAGGTGTTTTATATCACTTAAATTAGCTAAGGGAAGATAAAATGCTCATCGTATTCTAAGAATAGTTAGAGTATGGTATCTGTATTTTAAAGTCATAGTTGAATTATATTCACTTGCTAGGTTGTGATTTCTGGAAAAAATATTCAACTTCTCTGAGATTTATTTTATTAATTTTAAGTAGATATTAATAGACTCTTCCAGGTCTGGTTATTTCAAACTTTCAGTACAAAATATGCAGGGTACTTTTCATAGTGCCTGGAATACAGCAAGCACTTAAAATATGGTAATCATTAGCAGTAGAAATGATGCTGTATAAGGAATTAGGACTATTCAAGTTCCTTAAACTAGTTGTTTCTGCTAGTCTCTTCTTATCTTGAAGGTGTTTATGACAGGAGAAGGAAATAGTGAAGCAATGAGTACTTTTTTAATGGACATCTATCTTAGGCTGGGAAATAAGTTTTATTTCCTTTCATTTAAAACTTTCAATAAAACTTTAAAAAAATCATTTCCAAAATAATATGCCCAAGAATGACAGACAACTACTAGTAGAAGGAAGAAGGTGGGTTAAAAATAAGTATGACTTGAATTTCCGACAGGGGCTCAATTCTTAAGAAATATATATTATGTGACATGTGACATGGAAAAACATTTCTAAACATCTCTGAGCTATGGTTTTCTTAGATACTGTATGGAAATTGCCATTAAATATTGGAGTATTTTTCTGGTTACAAGAAACAGAAAACCTGATCCAAACATTAAAGTGTGTGTATGTGTATTTCTGAACCATTCAGAATCCATCTTTTGGGTACTCTTTCCTCTATTTGACTTCCCTCCAGGGTAAGCTGTCACATGGAATGGCAAAGTGGTCACCAGCAGCTCACTTTTTATATCATCAGATCAGGTGAAAAAGAAGTTGTTCTTGTTTTTTTTTTTTTCCTCCCAGCTTCAATAAAATTCCCAGAAATGTATCTCATTGGCTATCTCAGGATATTTGCTCATCTGTGAACAAAATACCCTCATTGGCCAGTTCTGTATTATACCTCAACCCCTAGAGTGTTCGCACAGTAAGCCTGATAGAGGTTTGATAGCAAAACAGCATAAATGCACAATCCAGAATAAAGGGAAATTAATGCTAAGCATCTACTACATAGAAATTTTAATAGGGCAGAATGAGAAACTAACAGCAAGATTATAAAAATGACTAAGATATAAAAGATATCTAAAAACATACAAAAATAATAATTTACGTGAATAATCTACTGATTAATTTCCAACCGCAAGCGAAATTTGCAAAGGCAGACTCCATGTATCACCTGCGATACGTAGATACAAGTGAGCTGAATCAGGTACTTGTCTTCTATTTTTTCATAGCTCATCATAAAACCTCAGCAGTGTATGGTCCATGAACCCTCCATCAGGCTCTAGTTCTGCGGGTTAGTGCTCCATCACCTGTAAAGCTCACGTACATTCACTTTCACTCTGCCCAGGTGTAGAGAGGTGGGATAAAACAGGAAGCAAGGCCAGCTCGAATGCAATACAATTGTGTAAGTGACATTGCCCAGTGCTCAGTGTCAGGGTGAGAAAAAAGCTATTAAGGACTAGAGGATGTAGTTCTCAAACAATCTGGGCTTGACATGGCAGGACATATTGCTTCCAGTCTGTTGTTCACACCTAGCACCTACAGAAGAATTATACTTGTTGAAACATTTCAGCTCCAGACATGCACCTGCCTCTTCCCTAGAAGTGATTCCAGAAAAACACTGACCTGCTCTGATTATGTTTAGCTTATAAGAACTGACAAGATCACAGCTTGAGGCTTGAGATAGGATTGTTTGCAGGCAAATAAAGCCAACACACACACACACACACACACACACATTGTTTATCAGTCCCCATAGGTTTGGCTATAACACAAAACAATACAAAACGAAACAATTCAGGCTCTTTCAGAGATAGAATACTCCAAAACTTTATAGAAAAGATTGCTAGTCTCACACAATGATTCCCTATTTATTGATAATTATTGAGCACCTATTCTATGCCATGGCTTTTTGTAAAAGAATGACACCATTGGGTGGGAAAATAATTTATATGTGTAAGAGTCAGAGTAACTTGAGATTGAAGTCTAGCTCTAACAATTACCAGACATAGGTACTAAGGAAAGGCATCCAAATAGTCTTTTTCCTTTACTTATTTAAGTAAAAACAGACATAATAATGTTATCTACCTCATTTGGTTTTATCAGGATTAAATGAGACATGTGCTTTCTAAAGTGTTTAAATAGACCTCCTCAGTAAACATTAGCTATATCGATGATGATGATGATGATGAAGATTACTACAATGGTATTGTTGTCACAATTCTTGTGCAATGCAGGTATCATGATTCTCCTTTTTAACATAAGAAAACTGGGAATGAAGACACTGAGTGACATTCCTAGATTTTTCCAGTTCTTAGGTGATAGGGCTAGAATTCTGATTACAAGACAATGTCCTTTCTTTTTCACTGCATCTCTTGATAAAAATAATGATATCCAGCCCTGAAAAACAGATGATGACAAATAACAGGGCATCCAAGATTCTTGGCAGGACATCATAGAACTGGACATATATCAAAATATTTCTTAAAGATTAAGAGTCCTCATGGATAGACGTGGGAAGAAATCCTAAAATATAGGTTCGGCATTGTATTAGAGACAAGGTGGCATTGCATATTGTGGATCTTAATGTCCCCGACCAAGATGAGCTTCGAGAAAAGCTGTGTGGGGGTGAAATGTGTAATGGACTGAGATTGAGGGCGTGTGTATGTAAGAGGCAAATAGTGGAGTCCTTAAAGGGAAAAAAAATCTCCACTCTGAAACTGAATATCTCATTTTGATAAATGGAGAGGTCTTTCCTAGCTTGAATCTTCAATTCTCTCCTAATCCCTTATATATTTAATTCTTTCACTATATTTCATCTCATGGGACCCCTGTCTCATTCATCTACTCTCTTATCATCCTCAAGATCTTGCCCTTATCTATAACAGTACAGTCTTCCCTCTATCAATTTTTAGTTTCTCGGACCCCATCATGTTCTATAATCCATTTATTCTATTCTGGTTTCTTTTCTTTTTCTTTTTTTTTGAGAGGTTTTTGCTATAGGGAGTGTGTATATGCCAGAAAGACAGAGACAGAGAGACAGAAAGCAAGAAATCATCCCCCAGGGGAGATGGCTACACTGCTATCCCTTCTCCCCCATTCTCCTCTCAGGATCTTGGGCATGCACGCACACGTGCCTGGTGTGAGTTTAAGTTACAGGATCCAGAACTCAAACTGTATTCGACTACATGGGAGTACAGCAACACAGCCATTATGCCATCTGCTGGTCCCATGGTCTCACACTCTTATATTCACACTCGACACTTTATCCATAATTTCTCACCATCCAGTCTTCATATTATTCTCCTATATACAAACAAACTTTCCTTGTCTAAACTCCCATTACCATTTGGTAAAACTTCAAACCCACTGAACTCTGTGTTTTCTCCATCAACAAATACATGCAACATTTGGATAAATAAAGCACTACTTACCCTCTTTAAATTTAACCTTAAATACAGTCTGAGTGCCTTAGGCACTCCAACCATTTTACCCTTAGTTTGCTCCCCTCTGCAACTTGAGATCTGTAGGAGAGCCCATCACGTTGGAAACTCAGGCAGGAATTAATGCCACAGTCTTCAGTCCAAAATCTAGAGGACAGATGGTCAGACTGGGCTCTCAGGCAGAAATCAATGCTGCAGTTTTGATGCAGAGTTTCTTCTCAAGAAACCTTTCTTTCTTGGGGCCAGCAGTTGGCGTAGTGGTTAAGGGTGCTGGACTCCCACATGGATGAACACGGTTCGAGTCCTGGGTCTCGCGGCTTGTTTTCTCTCTTTCTCTCTCTCTCTTGCTCTGTTCCTCTCCGGTCGAATTAAATACATACATACATACATACATACATAAAGTTAAATAAAAAAGACTTCTTAAAAAAAAAGAGGGAAATCTTTCCCTCTTTCTTTCTTTCTAATTAGATAAGATCCATCCACCTTCTTAATTTAAAGTCTCTTCATAGTAGATGTTAATCATATCTACAAAATTCCTTTAAAGTAATTCCTCGATTTCTCTTTCTTTAAATTATGGGATGTCAGAACTGAGCTTAACATGGTTAAGACATAATATATTTCTTTTGCATTCTAGTAGAATTGAAAGAATCCAAGACCAGACCAGGCTTTAGTTATAGCCCTATTTCTGCTATTCAGAAGTGAAAAAACATTAACCTTAAGAAAACTTTGGTTTTCAGGCACTTGACTTAAAATTAGGACAACATTTTGGGGCCAACGGGTGATGTGGTCATTAAGATGCTAAACTCCCACATGGTTGACCACAATTTGAGCTCCAGACCCATTGGCTTGAAAATTACACTGACCGCATGTGCATGCATGCCTGAAATTCCAAGAGGAGAATGGAAGAAAGGGACTGAAGTATGGTCATCCTCCCAGGTAGTGATTTCTCTTTTTCCCTCTCTCAGTCTCTCTCTGGTGAGTGTATATACCCTATGACAAAAACCCAAACATATTAAAAAATACAGAAAGTCGAATTTTAAGAAAGCTAGGATTCTTTCAAATGGAATACTGGGTGGTACAGCAAAAACTTCTCCCCAAAGATCTGTTCTTGATTTTTTAAATTATGTCTTAATGTTCAATTTGGACAGATGACAGTATAAAATGATATGAAATGAATCCATACATTACTGCTTAGCAACTGGGGCCTTGCAAAGAGGCAAGCTTCCTGGTAAATGTTGGCTAAATACTTCGGAATTGCTAGCTCCAATCTCCTCACTTGAATACTCCTAGCCATATAACTGATGTTATTTTCCCTCATTTGAGTCCCTCCTTCCCAGCCACCAAAGCAATGAATAGATCAGGAAGCCAGAGGGATATTGCCTTTTCCTTTCAACTCATGCTAATTTCCCTCTGATAATTGACTTCTGAAGGAAGCATAGTAAACAGAATTGAAAAAAAAAAAATTCAGCTGATTTCCTAATGATTTCACATTGCAAAGAGTCCCATTTGGTTTAAAACACACTTGACATCCCCATCAAGCGACCTGATCCGAGAATTGTAGTAAAACTTGAAACATGCTCAGTTGCACCTGTTTTCTTTCCAGGGAAAAGAATTTGACACAGAGCCAGTGATATATGGAGGGGCAGGCGTGGCGAGGGTTCAGGAGGACGGAGCTGCACATAGACAAATACTCCCTCTCACCCCACAGAAATGGCTCTGTCTCCTGAAATTATCTGATGAAGGGGAAATCGGTGACATTTAATGTTCATAAATAATGTAAGCATCCCGTTTGGGGTTGGCAGCATTGTCACTGGCTGTCAGAATCATTTCGGTATCACCAATCTAATCTCAGGACTTTGTTTCTATTGTTTCATTTTCAAAAGAGAATGGTGAAATGAAAGAGATACCAACCAGTGAGGCTTTTGTTGGGAAAATCCAGTGGGAGATATAAAAGATGGGGCTCTGAGAAAGCTAGACTCTCTGGAGGCCTCTGCTTATTAATGGAATGGAAATGAGTCCACTGGTGCCCAGCCTGAGCTATTGAATCTACGAAAAGGGATATTTGTCACACTTGTAAAGAATGAAAGAGGACAGAAATGCATAATAATGTTATCAGTTGTTTGTAGACATTGAACGATTATATCTCAAACAGAATGCAGGTGGCAAAGATTGTTAAAAAAAAAATCTTCTTAGGATAAAAATGACAAAGAAATACCTCCAAGAGTATTCTATATTAGCACCAAATAGAATAAACATAGCATTATCTTCATTTTCCTTATTCATTAGTGTTTTAAAATTGGAAACCTACTTTCCCTGTTTAAATAGAAGTTTATTCAAATTGAATATAAATAGAGATCAACTTTTTTGAAGTCCAACTTCTACCCTGTTTCTCCTAGAATATTCATAAATGCAAAGGAGAATGAATAGTACAATGATGAAATGGAAGCATTTTTCAAAGCCACAGACCATAAGATATTGAGATTCTTATTATTATTATTTAAGAGCTGCTGAAGGAAATCAGTTCACCCAATGTGCTAATTTAGTAGTTCAAAAAATGTTTCTTAGTTGATATTCAAATCCTAGAAGTGGTTATCAATTAAATTAAGTCCATCCTAAAGTACCTGGTTCTTCAGATCCACTTGTAATTTTCAAAACAGATTTTGAAACATAGAATTCCTAAAAACAATTCTGCTTGTTTTGTGGAGACTGGAAATTTGAACTCTTTCTGTGCTAAAAAACACAATGAGATACCATCTAACCCCAGTCAAAATGACTAAGATTAAAAAAATAAATAAGAAATGATAAGTGCTGGCAGGGGGAGTGGTGAACAGGGAACTCTCCTACACTGCTGGTGGGAATGTAAATTGGTCCAGCCACTGTAGAGAACAATATGAAGATTCCCTCAAAGATCTACAAATAGAACTACCATATGATCCAGCAATCCCACTCCTGGGTCTCTTGTGTATCTACCCAAAGGACAGGAGAACTTTTAGTCAGAAAAGTGCTTGCACATCTATGTTTATTGTGGTGTGTGTGGATCAAGAACTAAATAGTTCACTTTCCAGGCAATGCGGTTTTCTCCCTCGCCTGCGTGTATGGCATATATACTCTATGGAATACCACTCAGCCATAAAAAACGACTAAACCTGGGATTTTGACAGAAAGTGGATGAATGTGGAAGGTTTACTGCTGAGTGAAGCAAGCCAGGCTATGAAGGAGAGACGTTGTATGTTTCCACTTATTATATACTGACTGTCCACACCCTATGGATAAAACTGAAAGATTAAAGGATATAGAAGCATGGATAATGGTTTTAGATACTGGATACAGTGTGGGAAGAGTGTGGGAGAAGGAGGAGAGTGTGAGGAAAGACACAAGAAGAAAAAGAGGCAAGACATTTATGAGACACAGAAATGAATTATTATCTGTCAATGATAATGTGTATAGTATCCCCAACTAGACTGGTGTGAAATGTATTCATGTTGAAAAATTCACTTTACAAGCTAAGTAATATATATTGATTCAATGTATATAAACAATTAAGCTAAAATAAAATAAAATAAAAATAAAGACCATGTTATTTTCAAGATAAAGGTATTTGTGGTAAACTTACACTTCCTGTGTTGCAATTAAAACTGGCAAAAAGCTCCTAGAAACTTTGAATTTCATCTATCTCTTAGAAAAGACAAAGGACCTCTGTTCCCCCCTCCCTTTTTTTTTCTTTTGGAGAGGTTTTTGCTATAGGGCGTGTGCGCTTGCCAGAGAGAGAAAGAGAGACAGAAAGTGGGAAATAACACCCCAGGGGTATGGCCATGCCGCAATCCCTTCTCCTTTATTCTCCTCTTGGGATCTTGGGCATGCACACACACGCACCTGGTATGAGTTTAAGCCACTGGGTCCGGGATTCGAACCACAGTTGGCTACATGGGAGTTCGGCGATATAGCCATTACACTAACTGCTGGTCCCAAGGCCCTGTATTCTTTGAGTTGACTATTTCAAGTTCCACATATATGTCATTACTAAACAGGCAGAGGAGGAAATAAGATGATGGTCAAAGGTACACACTTTTTGGGACCAGCAGATGGCATAATGGTTTCATTGCTGGACTCCCACATAGTCGACCATTTAAAACTCATGCCGGGTGTGTGTATGTGTGTGCCTAAAATCCAAGAAGAGAGTGAAGGAGAAGGGATTGTGGTGTGGCCATCCCCTCTGGGGATGATTTCTTGTTTTCTGTCTCTCCATCTCTCTCTCTCTCTCTTTTTCTCTGTCTCTCTGGCAAATGCACATTCCCGATAACAAAAATCTATTTAAAAAAAAGGTACACACTTTTAGTTATGCAAGATCCATCAATTCTGGGGAGCTAATGAATATACGGTGACTATGGTTAACAGTACTATATGGCTTACTTGAAATCTGCTAAAAAGTATTTTTACCACACATACACAAAAGGAAAAATACTAACTATATAAGGCTATGGATATGTTAGCTTCATTATATTGTTCATTTTACAATATTTATCTCTCGCAAAATAACAAGCTATATAGCTCAAACAGGCATCCTTTGTCACTTATACTCAATAAAACTAAAAAAAAAAAAATCGAAGGGAAAGCAAAATCAAAATTCTTCTACACGGACACTCCTGTTAGCAAATTAGAATTTCTGGATTAATTTTAGAGTTATTAAGCTTTAGTCTCAGAGCAAATCACTAATTTCAAATGTTGTTAGCGACTGGTTGACAAAGTAGGTGAGAGGAGAAAGAGATTCTTTATAAGGAGGGAAGACCAAAGTTGCAAACACAGATTAAAAAAGGGAAATGTAGGGAACCAGCAGTTAGCGTAATGGCTATGTCGCTGGACTCCCACATGGTCGACTGCAGTTCGTGTCCCGGACCCGGTGGCTTAAAACTCACGCTGGGCGCGTGTGCGTACATGCCCAAGATCCCGAGAGGAGAATGGAGGAGAAGGGATTGTGGCGTGACCATCCCCCCTGGGGGGTGATTTCTCGCTTTCTGTCTCTATGTCTCGCTCTCTGTCTTTCGGGTGAGCACACGTGCCCTACAGTGAAAATCTCTCCAAAAAAAAGGAAATGTAATTTGCCATAGGGCAGGAGCCACTAGGTCCCAAGAAGGGAAATGTAATTTGAAAAACAACATAAAGGGAACCAGCAGTTAGCATAATGGCTATGTCGCTGGACTCCCACGTAGTCGACCGCGGTTCGCATCCCGGACCTGGTGGCTTAAAACGCACGCCGGGCATGAGTGCATGCGTGCCCAAGATCCCGAGAGGAGAATAGAGGAGAAGGGATTGCGGCGTGGTCATCCCCCCTGGGGGGTGATTTCTCGCTTTCTGTCTCTATGTCTCTCTCTGTCTGTCTGGCAAATGCATGCGCCCTATAGCGAAAAACCTCTCCAAAAAAAGAAAAACAACATAAAACAAACAAATAAAAACCCTCTTAATTGCATAATTAATTTCTTGCATAAGACAGACAAGGAGAAAGAGAGACAGATACCCTCGACAGGGTCTTATCATGCCACAATCCTCCCCTAAGTTTTCCAGACAACCTGAATCGCAGGACACCAATTATGTTAAAATGGACCTGAGAGACCTGAGACCTGAAACCCAGACATACCATTGGTTTCAGTATCAGGTAGTGGCACTGTAACACCTGTGTAACCACAGCTGAGCTGAGAATGAAACAGCCCACTTATTAAAAGAAGAGTAAAGAGTAGCTCCATGGCTTAATGGTAATGAGTGATCAAGAGAAGTCAATTCCTACATGATGACTGAATCAAATTTTCAGTCAGGTCAGCCTGAGACATGCTGGGCAGACACAGGAGTGCCCAAGATTCAACAAGATGGAAGACTAGACGGTGGGGATAGTGGTCTCTGCAGAGGGTGCTCAATTCTGTCCCTCTCTCTGTCTTGTGCACACAAACATGAATAAAGGGTGACCAAAAAGACAGGCTCATAAAAGGAAAATAAGTCATGCTCAGATGTTACGTCTCTTAGGAATTCTCTCTTCTGGAAATAGTGCCAGGGTTCAACATTCATAAAAGAAGTAAGCTAGGTTCTTATTTTTATTTTTATTTTTTATCTTTCACCAAGAAGTGGTTCTTGCTTTGCAGTAAGGATGGAGATGGGTGTGTTACCAAGAGTGCAAGGTGGAGATGGGGCATGTACTTGCATGACCTTTGAGACTGTAGACAACTTGGATAATACCATGCAACTACTCTCTAAATCAGATTCTATCATATGGAAAATAAAACTCATCTTCAATATGTCAGAATCTCTGTAGTTTTCCAAAGAGGTCAAGACATCCTGGATAGCATGTCATTGTGCAAGCACATGAAATAAAGTTTCTTCTTGGTTTGAGAAACTGTCTAAGAGTTTAGCATTGAGACAGATCAGTCAGTCTACACAGAGTTTTGGAGTCTCTTTAAGTATGGAGAAAACTAGGAAGGCCTCTTAATCTGCTCTATTTTCCTCTGCCTTGTCTTATACAGTTCCGTGGTTTTGGGGTTTAGTGACTAGTCTTGCATATAAGCTGCCATTTGGATTAAGGTTCTGTAGTTAGAAATAAATTCTAAATGTAATGAACTAAATGATGTTGCCTTGGTCTGTATCATTTGGTCTCTTGAGTTGCCAGAGTTGTGAGGCCCAAAATATTGTGAACATTATGTAAAGGATCCCTCTTACAAAAAGAAGAAGCAGAGAAGGTGAAAGAAAAGGAGAAAAAAGAAGGAAAGGAAACAGGATATCTCTCTCCTCTTTTTCACACAAGCACACACAAGCACACACACACACACACACACACACACACACACACACTGATTAGTCTTTTACTATGCTGCTACATGGAAATATCTGAGATTGGATGATCTATAGAGTAGAGGTTTATTTGGCTCATGATTCTGATAGATGGAAAATCCAAGAGCAAGGGGATGGCATATGGCCAGTCTTCAATTCTACATCTCAATATGGCTGACAGAAGCGTGGGAAAAAAACCTGAAGGGTGTTTTTTGCTTTTATGAAAATCAGCTCTTACAGGAACTAACTCATTTCCATGAGAACAATAACTTACTACCTCTCATCAGACAACATTTATCTATTCATGAGGTTTCTTTTTGTTTCAACGACCATCCAGTTGGCCTCAACTCTTAGATGTCTTATCTCCTCCCAATACCATTTCATTGGGAAATAAACAGCACATGAACTTTTGGGGGAACAAGTCATTGTCCAAATGATAGCATGGGTGCACAGATTTGTGCACACACACACTCTTCTATACACAAAGGAAAATATCCTAAAACTCCCTAGTTCTGACTACTGACTTGCTTTTTTCTTCTGTATCTTTCCTTCTCTCTTCTACTCTGAATCGTGTTTCACCTCATGTCTCCACTCACATTTTTCTTCCAGACACATCACAAGCTTTGTGATTATCTGCTTATACTTACTGTTATTAATTTATTTCTCTTATGAAACTGAAGGAAAAAAATAATTAAATCTAAGTACAAATGCCAGTTTTACTCCACAATGCTCTGTTATTTGAGTCAAATATTTTTTATTTCAGAGACTCAGTTTGCTTGTATGTAGGCAGAAGTATCTACATTGGTCTCTTTGCCTAGAAATTTCTTTTAGATTATTTATGCATCTTTTGTTTTTCTTGGAATGTGGAATTCAGCTCAAATGTCATCTCCATGGCTACCCAGTTTAAAGTAGCTCTTCCCATCACAGATATTCTTATCTATTTTCTTCATTGTAGTTATCATTGCTTAAAATGGTCTTATTTAATTATTATTTAGGGTATTTATCATAAATCTTTCATTAATAGAGCAGCCCCATGAAAACAGGAACTGTATATATAACTATTTTACCACTTACATCAGTTATCTTCTGCTATGTAACAACTTTAAAGTTGAGGGACCAAAACAACATTGATTGACTCAGAGTTTGTGTGAGTCAGAAACCAGCCATAGCTAAACCGGGTCCTCTCGTTCAGGGTCTTTGCAATGATGCAATTGAGGGGTTTTACTTGAAGGCTCGATCTGCGTAAGATCTTCCAAACTCACTTGAGTTGTGCGGTTGGGATTTATTTCCTCTGGATTGTCGGGCTTAGGGTCTCAATTCTTCATCAACTATTGATGAGAGACTTCCCTTGGTTCCTTTCTATAAGTACCTCCCTAAGAGCAGCTCACATACGGTAGCCTGTTTCACCACAGCAAGCAAAGCAAGAAGTTCCAGAGAAAGAGCTCTAGCAAAACATGAGCCAGTCTTTTTTAACCTAATTACAGAACAGATATATTATCACTTTTGTCATATTATACTGGATAGAAGCCATTTGCTAGATCCAGCAAACACTTCAGGTGAGGAGGGATAATTCAAAGTAAATTCCAGGAGGTGGCATTATTGGGAGCCATTTCAGAGAATGCCTGTCTTGCCACTACACGCTCAATGCCTAAAAATGATTAAAAGTGATATTCATGAAATAGTGCCTGAAAGGAAGAACAACAATTCCTAGAAAAGAAAACATTTTGTCTATGTTGCCCAAACCTAGTATTTTGAGTGAGCTGATTTGAGGTCCAGATACCTTCCAAAAAGTCCCGTGTACTTTCATGTTGACATTTAGCAAGCACCATCTATCTTCCTGTAAATCCAACATGTTTGTTATTTACACATCAACATCTGAGGCATTAAGGAGGTGTTTTCAGTACAATCAAAACATCACAGGGTCAGTAATTTCTTTAAAGTGCAGCACCTATTTAGCAAGTGTTTATAAGCTCTTCATATTCTAGAAAATGTATTGGTTTTGTTACCCAAATAATGTATAATTTAACTTCTTGAGAATTTAACAAAAGGTATTGAGAGCAATTATTATTCCCAAGTTATAAGAGAACAGAATATGAATATTTTTATTGAGTCATACAACTTAAATATGCAGAAGTCTAGGCTTTCAAAAAGTTGCTCAATTAATATTAGTTTCCTTTTTTGATATTTTGGCTATGGTCATACAAAATTTTGAATTTGGGGAAAATGACAAAGGTTATATAACTATGTGTCACCTCCCCATTATTATAATGGAGTAAACACCTACTCATCTAGTAGGACTCATATTATATTCCTCTTATCCCAGAAAGCTCTTCCTGAATACTCAAAGGAGAATTAAGTTTTTATTACTTGGATCTCCCTTATTCTTTGTCTTTCCTTCCATTTATCTCTGGATAAATGCCTATGACAAAAGCTTTTAAAAAACAATTGGCCTTAACATGGTGTGACTCTTTCTTAAGGCAGAGATCATAATGCTAATTCTCACCCCCAGATACACAGTTTCTGAAGCATATACAAGATTTCATAAATATTTTTATGAAAAGACTTAAATGTAACAATCAGTAAAACAGAGTTTGAACTTTGTAGAATGTTTATTGAGTAGTTACCACATGCTAAACTTTGTATGCATTATTAATTCTCCAAATGAATTGGTGAGGAAGGTGTCATTATAATCTTTATTTCACAAACGAGATCACATCAGTAAGGAGTGGCCTGGGGATTTGAACCTAGAAAGCCTAAAAGAGACCATCATGTTCCCATCTATAAACTCTCTCATGCAATTTTCAATGATCTGAGTGCTACCATTTATAAGAGCCATACAAGTCATTTATCACACAGCACCCTGTTTATACTTCTTTTAGAAGCAGATAAATAATTCTATCTCGTATGTTGTTCTTGGGCTGACTACTGATTTTTCAAATTGAGAAACCTATATAAATTCCAGGAAAAAAAGAGTCTTAGGCATAAACCATGCATTTCTGTTTCTCACATTCATAAATATAGTTGCCTAGTTTTTCTTTTTCTTTTCTTTTCTTTACTTTTCTTTCCTTTTTTTTTTTATCAGATCTGCCTATTAACTTTTTTTTTAAGCTCCTAGCATCAGAGGGTAACCTTAAATGAGTGACATTTTCAAGTGCTTTATATTCTAGGCCTCAGGATCAGATGTTGCCATTTTCAGAGACAGCTGTAGCTCTACTCACAAAAGGCCAAGTATCTTATAAAAGAAGGAATCATTGTAAAGTAAGCTGTTCAACGCCATATGCCTGATTCTCTCCAGGTGTGATAGAAACAGGACCTACTCAGGTATCTCTCTGGGTTGGGGACTACTTTCTTACAGGTCCCACCCTAGAAATAATTTCAGTTCAATTAATTTATTATTATTATTAATTTTTAAGGTTTATACATTTCCTGTATGACAGACACAAGGATAACGTGACAGCCTACCCTTTGTCCTTACAGACATTTATAGTCCTAGGGAGAGCTTAAATTATATCTAAATTTTTAAATTCCAGAAACTTCTCTTCATAAACTTCTCTTCACAAAAGTTTTTATTACAGTTTTGTTGATTTTCTCTTTTGTCTCTTCCATTAGTTCTGCCTCAGTGGGAACACCTGTTCTAGTTTCTCAGCTTGATCCTCCCACCTCATCTTATCCACAGGGTTCTGCACCATTTCTTGATCCTATTCTGTGTCCCACAGAATGCTGGAGAGGCTGCGAGGTTTTTTACAAGTAGTCAAGCATACACACACACATACACAAACATGATCAGTTCTAGCTTTATAAACCTAAGAGAATGCATGGCACAACTCTTTGCCCTACAACTGTGTTTTTTGTTATGAATACATAATTGGTTTTTAGCCAAAAAGGTGTTGGAGAAGTGTCTTAGAAACATAGAAGCAGAACGATATTGCATTAGTCAGGGTTCTCCAGAGAAATAGAACTAATGAAAGACAGAGAGAGAGAGAAGAGGAGAGTTTCTATTGAGGGATTGGCTCACATAATTATGGAGATGGAAGTCCCATGATCTGCCTTCTTTTTTTTCTTTTTTTTTTGAGAGGTTTTTGCTATAGGGCACGTGGGCTCGCCAGACAGATAGAGACAGAGAGACAGAAAATGAGAAATCACCCCCCAGGGGGGATGGCCACGCCACAATCCCTTCTCTTCCATTCTCCTCTCAGGATCTTGGGCACGCACACACACATGCTAGGCGTGAGTTTAAGCCACCGGGTCCGGGACTCAAACCGCAGTCGACTACGTGAGAGTCCAATGACATAGCCATTATGCTAACTGCTGGTCCCCCATGATCTGCCTTCTACAAGCTGGGAAACCAAGATAGTGACTGGAAAAAGTCCATGTCTGGTCCCCTAACTCAATAACTAGGAATGCCACTGTCTAAGGGCAGAAAGGGATAGTTGTAGAACAGGAATACTGAATTCACCCTTTCTCTGTCTTTTCCTTCTGTTCATATCCTCAACATACTGCAAAATTCCCATCCCCACTCATGAGATCCCTCTTTACTTGGTCTATCAATTCAAATGCTAATCTCTGAAAGCATCCTCACAGGCACACCCAGAAATAATTATTTTCAGCTATCAAGGCATGCCTTAGCCCAGTCACATGGACGTATAAGATTAACTATATGAGATATGCAGTTTCCCTTTTAATCCCATATTTCTAAATAATATTAACTTGCTATTTATATCTTGTGTACTAGAGCATTAAATAATGTTGCAAATGACCAGGCGCTACCAAGAGTTTTATTGGTACTGTTTTAAAAGACATTCAATTGAGCTCTGAATGACATAATATCACCCCAGGCAGAAAATACAGCATATGAAAGGTCCTACTGTATAAAAATCTAGAGTATAATTGTACTTGGAAATGAAAGGATACCAGAGTACTGTGATTAGTGATCAAATGAATAGATAGATGTAATAATGAGCCTGACAGGAGCTAATTTCTTTAGAGCATCTTGAGGAGTATGAATTGCTTAAAACTGATTTTAAATTGGGGCCAAATTATAATTTTTTAAGGATTTTTTTTTTTTTATCCATAGGGTATATGTGCTTGTCAGAGAGAAAAAGAGAGTCAGAGAGAGGAAAAGTGAGAAGTCACCCCTTGGAGGGATGACCATGCTGCAAAGTCACCCCATGGGGGGATGGCCATGCTGCAATCCATTCTCCTCTCAGGATTTGGACATGTACACACACACATGCACACACATACATACACACACACACACATGCACACTTGTCTGGCATGATTTTCAAACTGCTGGTCCAGGACTAGAACCATAGACAGTCATGTGGGAACCTAGTGCACTTTGACCACCACATCACCCACTAGACCCTTGAATTATCTCTAGTTAGTAGGTGTAATATAATTTACTTAAAAAATATTATTCCAGTGCATAATTTGGATTGGGGGCAAGGAGTGGGTGAGTTTGTAAGAAAAAAATTAGGAAACTTGCAGGTTGGGTTCATCAGTGGTAGACCCTGACACAGATGATCATGCAGGAAGTCTATGAAGGTACAATATAGAATTGTGCAAAAGAACAATTTATGCTGTGACTCAGGCTCAATGAAAGCTTTAGGTGATCCATGTGGACCACAGCAATTAGGAAGATCACTCGAAGTCATTCCAACTTGGGGCAAGAGAGCAAGGCTGCCCACTGATCAGCCATTAGATACGGGCTGCTCCAAGAAAGAATGTGAACTTGGGAGAGGATACTCTTCATTGGAGGTTATTCATAAAGGCAAAGAACCCATAGACTGTGTGCCATCAGCTCCTTCGGAAACAGGGATAACGCATTATTAAGTCTTAAAGAGAGACTAGAAGATTCACTACAATCTATCTTTTGGTCACCTGGATCCAGTGCCAGTAGGAAAAACTCACTCAGGATTCTGGTGGACTTCTCTTCTTGGGGAGGTTTAGAGGAGAAGAGGGTGCGAGGTGAAGAGCTGCCCACTGTAGCTCAGCTCAAGGCCATGGTCTACATTTACTTTTCCATAATTTATCAATATCTATTTCAGATTTCTCTTATTCTCATTTGCAGGTCCTAGTTGTTTACCCAATATCATGACAAAGCATCTTCCTTCCTTCCTCCCTCCCTCTCTCCCTTCCTTCCTTCCTTCCTTCCTTCCTTTCTTTTCTTTCTGTTCCCTCCTTCATTCCTTTCTTTTCCTTTTTTAAAGATCTTTGTCATAGAGCATGCATGATCACCAGAGAGAGACAAAGAGAGGGAAAGTGAGAAATTTTCACCCTCCCCACAGAGGGAATAGCCACACCACAATCCCTTCTCCTCCAGTCTCCTCCCACGATTATGGGTATGTATGCATACACACTCAGTGTGATTTTCAAGCTATCAGTTCTGGGACTCAAACCATGGTTGGCCATGTAGGATCCAGCACCTTAACCACAATACCACCTGCTGACCCCAAGATCCTTAGTTCTAAGGCGTCTATGTCCCTTGTCACACACTGTTCTCATACTGAATTTGCTGCACTTGTCTATTTACCACCAAAATCTGTCAAGAAGGATGCAGAGATACTAAAGTGGAATCACCTAGATGTAGATTTATTCCTCCCTATTCCCACTGTAACAGCAGCCTACTTTCTCCTGATGGTCAGGGTCAAAAAAATGCTGGCCTCTTGACAGAGTATCCCGAGGTGTTCAAATAGCTTGCAGTTCATCAGAACTCTTGCTGTGCCCCCTGGCAGTTGTCTCATTTTTGAGAGCAAAGACATTTAAAACTACTGAGCCCAGGGTTGTGAAGATGGGACACACAAGTTCTAGGTTACCAGAAATGATGACAAATTGAGTTGTTCCTGTTTTCACCTCAGAGTCTCCAGACCTCTGTTCCCACTATCTGGGGAAAAAAAAACATGCTCAAAAATCTGTAAAGGTTATTGATTTTAAGTGTATTCTGAAGCCTAAAAAATCCCACCAAAAGCATGATCAATGAGCTAATCCTTCAGCTGAACATTTCCTAAATCTTTTCATCATTCCACTAGGTCAGCAACTTCTGACAACTTTCTAATTTTTTTTTCTTTTCTGTGAATGGAATCCCTTGGCCTGATGCATGGTATATGAGGGTCTGTGTTGATGGATCAGATACTCTGTGCAGTCATTAGTGGTATTGACTGAGGCCCCTAACACAGGAGAGGCAAACTCATACCCAAAATGTGTGTGCAGATGAATTGTTACACCCTTTCAAGATAATGTGGGTCCAGAGAGTAAACTGCAATAAAGATGGTGCCTGTGAGGAATGATACAGTATCAGAGAATCAGTATTGATCTCTTGCTGAGGGGTTGGGTATTCAACAGCAGCAAAGTTAAGTCTTGGACTTAGTAAATGGGAGCCCATGGTGTTGCTGTTACTTGTAGCTTCTAACCCAGCCTCCACATCTATTCTATGCAGGTACCCACTGGGTGGCTCATGAGAGAGGGTGGGGGCATTTCTTATAATAACATACATTATGTTCCCCAAAGATATTATATTCCTTAGAACATACAAATTTTACCTTATTGAGAAAATAAAAAGACCTTTGCATATTTGTTTAAGTTAAAGATCTGGAAATGAGGCAATATTCTTTATTATTCAGATGAGACCTAAATGTCACCAAATGAATCTTTCTATAAAGGAAGACAAAGGGAGATTAAAAATACACCCATAGGAAAAGGCAATATGGGCACAGCCACAGCGGCACATGCAGTAGGGCATGACTGCATGGTGCTGGAGGCCACATGGGATAGCTCCTGTTTCACATCCTGGGTCTACCTGAACACACTGGGCATGGCCGTGGGTACTCCAGTGATCTTGGCTGGCTGTAGGGCTGGGAGATTCTTGTGGCCTGAAGGTAATGCTAAGGGTACATCTCTCTCTCTCTCATTCTCTCTCTCACTCTCTTTTTCTATCTCAATAAATGAGCTTTAAAGAGAAAAAGAAAAAGGCAATACTGAAATGAAGCAGAGATCAGACTGGTATGGCCACAAACCAAGGAATATCAAAAGTTGGAAAGGAAACAGTTTCTTCTCTAGAGGGAGCAAATCCCTGACAGCATCTTAATTTTGGTCAATGATAGTCTCACATTCTTGTTTGTTTGTTTTTAGTTTTTTTACTATAGAGCTTTTGAGAGAGAAACAGAGAGAGGGAAAGTGAGAAGTGATCCTTCCAGAGAGGATGGCCAATCTGTAATCTCTTCTCCTTCATTTTCCTCCTGGGATTTTGGGCACACACGCACACATGCCCAGTGTGAGTTTCAAGCTGCAGGTTTAGGGTGTGAAACACATTTGGCCATATGGGAGTCCAGCTCCTTAACCACCATAGCACCTGCTGGCCCCCATATTCATATTTCTAGCCTCTAGAATTGTGAGAAAGTGCTCTTCTTTTTTTCTTTAGTTTCTAGCCACCCAATTCATGGTATTTTTTATTTATTTATTTATTTTTTTACAGCCACAGGAAACTATCAATAGTATAGGTTAGGGAGAGTAGCTATAATAGCATCTGTTTGATGTCAACTAACTGAGTCTCCCCCCCCCATCCCCGCTCCCCAAGAAGGCTGTTAAATGCCTGTTCTATATTGGATTGTTTTCTGGTGCAGAATAATAACATACAATGATTTCTTTCTTTATGTTCATTTCTATATGTACATTCCCATTGCTCTGTATCAGAATCCTTCAGCCCTTCTATATTTTCTCCTCCCAGGCTTCTAAGCCATTCACCTTTACCCATAAGTCTATATGTACTCTAATTCCAGACTTCTCAGGTGACATAAAGTGAATCAGCAGGTGTTCCATCCATATTTTTTTCTTGTAGAGAGATTTTTGCTATACGCCATATATGCTTGCTGAGAGACAGTGATAAAAAGAGATAGAGAGAAAGTGAGAAATCATCCCCCAGAGGGGATGGCCATGTCACAATCCCTTTTCCTCCATTCTCCTCTGGGATCTTGGGCGTGCACACTCATACACCCAGCATGAGTTTTAAGCCTGAGTCCAGGACTCGAACTGTAGTTGATTACATGGGAGTCCAGCGGTGTAACCATTACATCATCAGCTGGTTCTCCCATCAACATTTCTAACCCCTAGGAAGAGTTTCTCTCATCATACTCTTTTTTTTTTTTTTTTTTTTTGAGAGGTGTTTGCTATAGGGCACATGCACTTGCCTGACAGAGACAGAGAGACAGAAAGCGAGAAATCACCCCCCAGGGGGGATGGCCACACCACAATCCCTTCTCCTCTATTCTCTGTTCGGGATCTTGGGCACACATGCACACGTGCCTGGCATGTGTTTTAAGCCACCAGGTCCAGGATGCGAACCATGGTCGACTACATGGGAGTCCAGGGACATAGCCATTACGCTAACTGCTGGTCCCTCTCACCATACTCTTTTACATGTTGCTTCATGACTAGAGAATAGCTGTCCTCCATTTTTGGCTTGTACCTACATACTAAGTTGACGCTGATCAGTTAATCATGAGGCATATTCTTTGTGGCCATAGTTATGAAATGAGAGAACTACCGAAATATAAAGGATATATAGGGATGAGGGAGGGATCTATACAAACAATTGTGTAGACTTCTTGGACCCTCTGATCCTCTCGGACATACTATTTCCACCTTATTATGACTTGCTACTCACCAGAAAAGCTATATGATTTGGTATCTGACAGAATCCAGCTGACAATGAGCACTTCTAATTTTATGGTAATGTGATATCTCTTGATCAGATGCTGTCTCTTATGAAGCCCAGCAGCATACCTGGAGCTGATTTTCAAAACATGTATACTATTGCACTGCAGGTGGGATGGGATTTGTTCCAGATCCTAGGGATCTGTATTGTGTTTCTCCTGCTGGGAGACACTCTTTAGTAGCATACCACCAACACCTCTGATAACATAAGGCCTGAAAGACCAAAGAGTCCAAGATATAGTCATGACATCAACCTGCTAGAGAGTTTTTGCTCCTATAGACCCTGTGAAAACCTGCCAGCCTTTATTGTTACCTAGTACATGCTTTGAAGTGGCTTCTTCAAGTATGAAGTAAACTACTTCTAGAACCATGAGACACTTTATGTTGCATTCTTTATGCTTGAAATAGCAAAATGCAACATTTTATTTTCTTGGCTTTGGAAAGGTTTTACTAATGTGGTAAGACCTTGAATAGTCATAGGGCTCATTATTTTTTCAATATTATTTTTTAAAAATTATTGCAAGCATGAATACACAAGAGCAGAAAAGCACCTCCCCCAATGGGACATGGTCATGCCACAATCCCTTCTCCTCCATTGCTTCTTCCTGTTAAAATTTTATGTGTTTGTTTTTCATTTTTAGGTTTTTGTCATAGGGTACATGCATTTACCAGAAAGGAGAGAGACAGATTCAGAGAGAAGGACAGTGAGAAATAACCACCCCCTGCTTCTCAGGAGGATGACCACACTGCAATCCCTTCTCTCTTATTCTCTTGGAATTTGGGGCATGCACACACATGCACCCAGTGTGACTTTAAAGCTGCCAGTCCTGAGACTCAAACCATGGCTGACCATGTAGGAGTCAAGAGCCTTAACCACTGCACAACCTGCTGATGCATGTTTTTAAACTGCTGTGGAAAGGATATGAACTACAGTCTGCTATGTAGAATCTTGATCCCTTAACCACTAGAATATGTGACTGGTCCTATTCACAGGGTTTGTATCTTGCCTACTGTACAACATGTGCCTTATCAAAGGCTTCAATATTTTAGCCATTCCATGCTTTCTGGACTGATTAACATGACATGATCAATATATTGGTTCAGTATATTGTTTTATATAGCTAATCCTGATCCCTTTGGACTTCATTATTACAATGGCTGAAATAATTAAGATATTTAAAATACAAATGTACACTACACATTTTGAGTAAATCAAAACTATCTCTGATCCATTTTCCTGATAAAGATATAAACATACTTTTTCCAGATCAATGGCTACATACCACATACATGAAACTATGTTAATATGCTATCGTGGAAATATCTCATCCATTACTAAAAAGTTGTGGTTTTGGCTACTACTCAGCTAATTATAGTTGAGTCCACTGTCATTCCCTGATGGTTTTGCAGGGACTGGGCTATTGATTTGTTTGGGGATAGAAGACAATACACTTCTCTTTCATCCATGAGTGTTTTAAGTACAGCCCTTATGTCTATTCTCCAAAATAATAATAATGTTTCAGATCTTCAGTACTAGCTGCTAAGGGAGAAAGTTTCAGAGGTTTCCATTAGGGCTTCCTCACTATGATACGTCTCATCAGCTTTCCAAAAAATAATGTATTGACTAAACCAATCAATACAAACTATGTCAATTTCTAATTATACCTTCAGGAACCAGAGAAGTATCCACTGAGTGGGTATGAGAACCAACAAAACCTATGTATGCAGAGCTTGTCCAGGATTGCTTTTGTTCTCGAGTTCTCATAATGCCCCAATCCAACAGGTGAGACATGACGCTGCCTCAGAAATCCAGGCAGCAATGCTAAATATATATATATATATATGAGATTTTGCTCTAAGGCATGTCTGCTTGCTGGAGAGACAGAGCCAGGAAGTGAAAAATCACACACACCCCCACCACGGGGGGTGGCCATGCCACAATCTCTTCTTTATTCTCCTCTTGGGATTTTGGGCACACACACCTTATGCCCCGAGCATGAGTTTTAAGGCTCTGGGTCCAGAACTCAAACAATAGTTGACTATATGGGAATCTAGCAATGTAATGCCAAAGGCTGGTCCCAGGAATGC
>NW_006159569.1:2030452-2030878 GCF_000334495.1 Tupaia belangeri chinensis
TTACATTCCCATCAATAGTGTAGGAGAATTCCCTCTTCGCCAGCACTTATCATTCTTTAATTTTTAATCTTAGCCATTCTGACTGGGTTAGGTGTTATCTAATTGCGGGTTTGATTTGCATCTTCCTTATGATAAGGGATGTTGAGCATTTTTGCATAAGCTTTCTGGCTGTTTGTATGTCTTCCTCAGAGAATTGTCAGTTCAGCTCATTTGCCCATTTAAAAAAATTATATTTTCAGGTAAGCTGCTTGAGTTCCCGGTATATTCTGGCTATCAGTCCCTTATCTGAGGTACAGTTTGCAAATAGATTCTCCCATTCCAATGGGAAAATTCATCTGGTATGCTGTAATGATACACAGCTACTGAATGTAAAAAGAGAATGAAAAAGAAAAAAAAAATCATCAAGTTGTCTAGGCGGGGTCCTTT
>NW_006159569.1:2030914-2047838 GCF_000334495.1 Tupaia belangeri chinensis
AGTATCCAGTTAACTAGCCAGAGATTTCTCAGGGGAAAGGAACCTCAGTGTTATTGTCACATACCTCTTCTTACAGGATGCTTCATCTGGTCATACCTGGCCTTATTTTCAATGTGTTCCATATACAAAAACTGCCTCAGCTAAAGGAGCCAGACAAAGAACCAAGCAACTTCTCTTACTTTCTTTTCTTTTCTTTTTTTTTTATGAAGAGGTTTTTTGCTATAGGGTGCATGCGCTCGCCAGACAGACAGAGAGAGACAAAGAGACAGAAATCGAGAAATCACCCCCCAGGGGGGATGGCCACGCCACAATCCATTCTCCTCCATTCTCCTCTCAAGATCTTGGGCACACAAGCACATGTACTTGGCATGAGTTTAAGTCACTGGGTTCAGGACATGAACCATGGTCGACTACATGGGAGTCCAGCGACATAGCCATTACGCTAACTGCTGGTCCCATCTTTCTTTCTTTTCTTTTTTCTTTTCTTTTCTTTTCTTTTCTTTTCTTTTCTTTTCTTTTCTTTGTTTTTGTTTTTGTTTTGTTTTTGTTTTTGTTTGTTTAGTTTTTTTTGGTTCTGTTTTGTTTTGAGAGGTTTTTTGCTGTAGGGTGCATGCGCTCACCAGAAAGAGAGAGACAGAGAGACAGAAAGTGAGAAATCACCCCCCAGGAGGGGGTTGGCCATGCCGCAATCCCTTCTCCTCCATTCTCCTCTTAGGATCTTGGGCACGCACTCTCACGTGCCCGGTGTGAGTTTAAGCTACCTGGTCCAGGACTCGAACTGTGGTCGACTACATGGGAGTCCAGCGACATAGCCATTACACCAACTGCTGCTCCCCCTCTTATCTTTCTTATCCTCTATTCTTAACTTATTATGATTAGTAAATATTTTCTTTTGAATATACAGCCATGATGGCTGCCATCTCTATTGCTCCTAGAGATGCCATGTCCTATTAACCAGATCGATGATTCTCTGTGAGTCAGCCATTGCCGGGGTCTAGCCTCGGCGTGGGCTCTTTCCAATATTTGAATCTAGCCTTTTCTGGTTAGAAATCATATCCTAGCATCTCTCTTATTATCAATGAACCCACTTCCACAATGGCGTTTCTTACTCTCAGTTCTGGGTTGTAGAAGAGAAATAGTGATACTAGTGACCTTTGTGCTTTGGCAAATAAAAAAGACCACAGACTGCAGTTGGAACCTTTTCTTTGTACTCAAAGAGAAGGAGCCCATTAGGTGGCATAGTGGTTTACATGCTGGATTCTCACATGGCTGACCATAGTTTAAGTCCCAGATCTGGTGACTTGAAAGTCATGCTGAGGTGTGTGTGAGTGCACACTCAACATACTAAGAGGAGAATGGAGGAGAAGGGATTATGGCATGGCCATCCTCCCAGGGGGAAGGTAAGTGGGGAAGGGTGGAGAATTTTCACTTTCTCTCTGTTTCTGTCAAGTGCACACATCCTATGGCAAAAAATAATACTAATAATTCTTGCAAATTGATGCTAAATTTATATTTCTAGAATATATGCATACATGCATGCACACACATACATGGATACACACACATACATTAGTGCTACCTCTCTTCCCTTGCCCACCACTATCTTGAACGACTTTGCACAATTATTTTAAACACGGTAAAAAGTTAGCCCTATACATTTTAAGAACTGACAGTTAAAGTATACAGATTCTTGATATCTAGAAATTAGTAGCTATGTAGAAAAATCAATCTAAATAGATAGATAGATGGATAGACAGATGACAAGTACATATAGTTTTGGCATGCTAATTTGGGGTGGAAATAACAGATAAAGTTGGGACTGCAGCCATAGTGAGAAGTCTAGACTTTAAGTGACAGAAACCGTGGAAAGGTTTTAGGCAGGAGAAGAGGTAAGTTAGATATACACTTCAGAGAAAGAGAGGTGGGTTAAGGAAGTGGGAGGTATTATAAATGAAAAACGAAAAGTCTTTGGACCACTACTCCTGCTCTGTGAATAATTCTTCATTGATAAAAGTGAGTCACTACTTACAAAAATATTCAAAGCATTGAGAAGGTTTCAGGCCTATGTGGACTCTATTATGAAAGTTAGAAAGCAGGAGGTGGGCTGGCAGCTGGCGTGAACAGGGAGGAGAGCCATGGTGCTGCTCCATTTAACAAGGATGTAGTGATCATTAAAAGGTAGGTGTGGACAGAGCACATCTGCAAAGCTAATTGAACACTTTGGGAACTTCAGGGGAATGATTTTCACTGCACTTATCCCCACTTCAAAGTTGCTGTCTGCTAAATGGACACAGTTTAAGCCCTCACTTCCCATAGAGGCATAGGGACTGGCTCATGAAAATTGAGCAGGCTAATCTAGGAAATAACTGCAAATTAATAAATAAATCCTGATATTATGTAGATTGATATGCTTATTTCAGACTCTTGAGAAAAACGCAAGAATTTGGGGGGGGCAATTTTTAAAGAACTCTTTCAGCTGCTTGATTTAATGATCTATTTTTTGAGCTTAAAAGAAGAACTTCAGAAGCCTATTTCCCTTTCAAGAGAAGGATTAAATAATCTTAAAGTAGTTTGATGTGCAGTTTATGTTTGCATTTTTTATCTAATCAGCCAAACAAATATAATTAATTCAGACAGTTGTCTCTATGGTTTTGGCGCCTGGTAGGAGCTGTATCATTACAAATGCAAATATGTTCCTAAAATAATGAGAATGTCATTATCACCCCTTATTCATTTACGTGGCCAGAGAGAAAGCTGAAATACCATTTATTATGGAGTGACTTTCGTAAACTGTGTAGAAAAATTAAGTACTTTGCCTGAGCAGGACACAAGTCTAGCTGTGACTTTCTCTACTGTCACTGTGTCACTAATGGGGCATACAGGTTGGGGGTGTATTGTAATGAAATAGGCACTGGACCAGCATTTTCCTTGGACGAAGAATTTGATTTCTGCATCTGTATCCTGCAGGCAGTTTCTTTAAAACCTCTGAGATTTCATTCCTCAACAGTTAAATGGACACTAATTCTGTCTGCCCTGCCTGTCTCAAAGGGTGATGTGAAACATATAAAGCAATGGTCACATGTAAAGTATAATGGCTTAGCATTATGAATCAGATTGTACATGTGTGTGCTTCCTTTGCGATTTCTCATGTCGATCATCATCCAGTTCTCAAAAGCTAATTCTTTTGCTATTTTCAGTGCAAAGAATAGAGATGACTTTTTACATTTCCTTTTTTATTTTTCTGAACTATACCCAATTTTCCTCTTTAGGGCTCCCTTCCAGGTGTTTGTTGCTGCTCTTTTTTTCTCAACGCATTTGGATTTTGATTGCTTTTGAGAATCATCCCCTTTGCTTATGGGCACAATCGAGCCTTCCCTGATACTGCAACTGTTTGCCTATGACCATAGCTACCTTCTCTTTCCTCCAGGGTCAAATGGTAGCCCATACTAAAGAGCATTATTTCCCAGTTCTACTTACTCACCCAGCTGGACTCTGCCTCATGATTTAACTCACATTGTCCTAGTAATCAGACACCAGTCAGTTGCCTCATATTAATAGATCTTTTTGCAGCACCTGATAAAGCTAAGCAGCTCTTTTCTCTTGAAAATTACAGAGCTAAAATCTTCATAGCAAATATGCAATATATGACTTAGGATTCTAGGTAAAATTAAACATTAAAAGTAATTTATTTTTCTTACCCTTCAGAATATATCACCTAGGACTTTTTTTTCGGGGGGGGGATATATTTGTGTTTCATTTTTGCCGTTCTATTTCAGTTGCAACACAGAAGAGGCTGTAGAGCAACTCTTAATGGGCAGAGTTAGAAAATGAGTCCTAAAAATTTACTTATTTCATGTTTGAAATGGAATATTGGGGGTGAGGAGTAAGGCATATAACTGTAAAACCAACCATGGCTTATTAATAATAAATATAAAAAATACTGAGAGTGTAACATAGGTCTTTATACATTTCACTTTAGAATCAGAGAGAACTCTATTTAATTCCTCATTTTTCTACTTCCTAGCATTGAATCCTTGGGCAGTTTATGTGATATTAAATTTAATTTAAATTTTACGCTAGAGGGCACATGCATGAGAGAGAGAGAGAGAGAGAAAGCGCCCCCCACAATGGGACCTGGTCATTCCACATTCTTTTTCTCTTCAGTTCTCTATCCCATCAGGATCCTCAGCATGTTTGCATCTAGTATGTTCTTCAAGCATCTGGGGCTGGGATTAGAACCCTGGCTGGCCATATGGGGTCTGGCTTTCTCTGTGCAGCACTTAACTGCTGCACTTCTAGATAGCCCATAGCTCTTTTAAGCTTCATTTTTACTCTCTATTGAACAGAAATAATTACTGTCAAGCATTGATGCGCAAATTAAACAAAAAATGCATATAGTCTTTAGGAAAAGTCACTAATAATAGTAATAAAAATGCTAATAATAATTAAATCGTAATTTTAAAAATAATAAAAACATAGTAAGCATTCAAACTCAAATAAACTCTCACAAGTCAAGAATAATGCAGAGTATATCAAAGAAGGTCTGGTCAGAATGGGCAGGATTCCATGAAGCAAATTATTTTAAATATTTTACCACTTAAAGACTTTTGAAGAAATACATACTATTAGATATTTTTAATAAATAAAATAGAACCTCTGCATTTCATATAAATATGCATATTGCTATTTTGACATTTTCATGATTAAGTACAGGTTTAATCTTCCTTTAAAAATCACTGTCATGTATAACACTGACAAAATATTTCCTCATAAAGTCAAATAATTGCATTTTAATATAGCTTATTTCTGTCCAATTCTATCATAGGTAACACAGTTCAAGGGGCCTGATGCTCTGAAGGCAGTATCAATAGACAGACACAAACAAGAAGCAGAAAAGACCCATTAGAAGCCTAACTTTGAAGATTCTTAAGCAAGCCAAGAAACAAATGACACCAGTAATAATCACTGTGGTGAAAAGTTAGGGACAGGTTTGAAAATGCTGATAAAGTAGATTTAAAATAATTTGTTACCTGGAAAAGGAACTAAATGAAGATTTCAGTTTGGTTGACTGCTTGAATAGTGATTAGGTAATAGAACAGAAGGCCTACATTTGGGGAAAGATACCATCACTGCTTTTTTGAAGTTTTTGCCATAGGGCGCATGTGCTCACCAGGCAGAGAGAGACAGTAAGAAAGTGACAAATCACTTCCCAGGGGTGATGACCAGACTGCAATCCCTTCTTCTTCACTCTCCTCTCAGGATTTTGGGCACACACACACACACTCATACAGCATAAGTTTCAAGCGACCAGGTCTGGGACCCAAACCACAGTCAGCCATGTGGGAGTCCAGCACCTCAACTACTACCTGTTGGCTCTGGTGACAGTACATTTTTTCCCTCCAGAGAAATTTTTACTATAGGTTGTGTGTGCTCTCCGGAAAGACAGAAAGTGAGAAATTAGCCCCTAGGGGGATGATGAAGCTGCAATCCCTGCTCCTCCATTCTCCTCTAGGGATTATAGGGATGCAGACACATACACCCATCATGAGTTTTGAGCTACCAGGTCTGTGACTCAAATTGTGGGACTATGTCAACTACATGGGAATACAACGATGTAACCATTACATCATATGCTGGTCCCAATGGTACATTTTTCATCAGGTTATTTTAAAGTGCATATGATTATCCCAATTGAACGCCAGGAAGTAACTGTCTAAATAGGTCTAGAGCTCTGGAATAGGTCTGAGATGATATATATATATATATATATATATAATCTTGAAAATAATTCAGAAAAAATTTTGAGTAATGCTAATTCATAGAATGGGTTAGTGATTTGCTGATTTCTTAGGTGTTTTCTTTTTATGACACACAAGTATCTTGAAAAGTGTAACAAAATATGAGTAGCCAATATCCACTCATATAAACCTAATCTGATGAAATACTTATTTCTGCATATACTTTCTAGCCTTGACTATTTAAGTTCAATAGCAGTGTTCTTACAATTTAAAGTTTAGATTTGGAAATTACTGTTTGTTTTTTTTTTTATTTATAATGTGCTGGACCTCAGTTTGATGAGGACAACGGTTGAGATTTTTCACTCATTTTGTTCAGATTTCCAAGGAATGTATATTTAAGAGTCATCATTGATCGGAAATTACTTTTTCATGTAACATTGCATAATAACTTCTTTCCTCTCCTTGTTGTCATCATTATATGGATTTGTTATTATATATAAGAGGCTTTCTAAAGTTCATAGAAAATGGAATGAAGGTATGAAATTACTTCATTGCAAAATATTTTGAATCCCATGTGTAGTTTCCTTCATAGCACAATTTTCCATAAACATTTTAGTACTTTTCCAATCATTTGCCTTATGCTGGATATTTAAGTTGTCTTTAGTATTAGACATCTATCAGTGAAACTCAGATATTGAATTTATTATGAATTATAATTGTCCATGAAACTGAGATATTTATGGGTCTGACATGCACTGAAGCACACTGAGCTCTCTCTGAAGAAGTCCTAAACAGTGGCTCCTAAATCATGATGGTAAAATGAAAATAGGACATGAGAGAATTTTTATAATATTCATGACAATGAAAGATACAGAGGATTTGGTTTGCTATAGACAAGCAAGAGCTAAGCTGATTATGTGGGTGGTACAGAGAAATCACTGCCAGACATACCATAAAAACAGTATTCTAACAAAATGAATGCTGTTCATGAGCACCACCCACATGTACTTTGCAATGGCTTGGTTAATATGTGCCTTTTCTTGCACATGTGGAAACGATATGTATTAGCCAAACAGCTATATCTGAAAGTACCTTCCTACCAGTGATTCATGTATTTTATAGAGGTGTATTCTGCTAGAACTCAGGAGACTGTGGAAGGAATTAAAAAAAAAAATCTGCAATGCATTGAATATCAACCAGTGAGTCTTATACACATGAACTCATTATGGAGAAAATAATCATCATTTTGCAATTAGAACAATGCTGTCTTACCCAAGGTCACACAGTGAGTATTAGGAGAATGAGAATTGGAAAACAAGTCCAAGAACAAAACCCATGGCTTGCCAAATGCATCCATAAACACCAGAGTCTTGATGAAGTCATATTAAAAGAACACTTTACTTAAATGAATATTTGAGATATCTTTACTAGAGCTTTTAAAGTTTACTGGAATATGTGAAGGGCTAATTAGTGCAAAGTGAAAGTGCATCTAGTTAAGAAAGTAAGCTTGATCCCATTACCATGTCAAGTGGGTTAAACCTGAAGTACTCTCAGGAGAGGCAAGCTCACTAGCTCATTAGTACTTTGGTATATGCATATGTTTGCTTGTGGGGAGCCTAGAGGCAGATCTGGAAGAGGTGGCACATAATTAGGCTTGTATTACCCAAATCACTATTTCTGAGATGCCCTTCCTGATGTGCTTTTTCTTCACTCGACATTTTATTTGTAGTTTTCTATCTGAGCTTTCAGGCAAACTGAACCTGCTTTGCTATTTTGCTCAAAAAATGGCATGTAAAGTGAATATTTTTACTTCTTTCTAGAACACAGTATCTTCAAGAAATGCATAAATATTCACCTGGATAGACAACAAACTAGTATGGATTACTGTCTTCCTTCTTCACTTCCCATGGCAATACCATTCTAGACAGTCTTCTGAAGAAATAAATTTATATATTCCATTACTTTATATAAAATTAAAGAAACAACTTGAGAACACAGAGAGTAGTTTACTCTCAGTGTGTGCATGTAGATGCTTACATGTATGTATAGTGGAACAGTGTCTACAGAACAAGAGGACAAGCTGTGATTTAACATGACAGAGAAAGAAATCATTAACTCCAGATATTATATTAAGAAATTGAGTATTAATGTTAGGGCAGTTATAGATCCTAGCTGGGGAAGGGATTTGTTAACTTAAAGGGTTAAAAGTCTCCCAGGCACCTTAAGGATTGCAAAGGGTCAACTCTGTCTGTCTGTCTCTCTAGCAATAGTTTGATTCAGTGATATACAGATGCCTTAATGGAAAGGCTCAATAAAACTCCCAGATGCTTCAAACACTCTTTGCTCCTAAATCATGATGGTAAAATGAAAATAGGACATGAGAGAATTTTTATAATATTCATGACAATGAAAGATACAGAGGATTTGGTTTGCTATAGACAAGCAAGAGCTAAGCTGATTATGTGGGTGGTACAGAGAAATCACTGCCAGACATACCATAAAAACAGTATTCTAACAAAATGAATGCTGTTCATGAGCACCACCCACATGTACTTTGCAATGGCTTGGTTAATATGTGCCTTTTCTTGCACATGTGGAAACGATATGTATTAGCCAAACAGCTATATCTGAAAGTACCTTCCTACCAGTGATTCATGTATTTTATAGAGGTGTATTCTGCTAGAACTCAGGAGACTGTGGAAGGAATTAAAAAAAAAAAATCTGCAATGCATTGAATATCAACCAGTGAGTCTTATACACATGAACTCATTATGGAGAAAATAATCATCATTTTGCAATTAGAACAATGCTGTCTTACCCAAGGTCACACAGTGAGTATTAGGAGAATGAGAATTGGAAAACAAGTCCAAGAACAAAACCCATGGCTTGCCAAATGCATCCATAAACACCAGAGTCTTGATGAAGTCATATTAAAAGAACACTTTACTTAAATGAATATTTGAGATATCTTTACTAGAGCTTTTAAAGTTTACTGGAATATGTGAAGGGCTAATTAGTGCAAAGTGAAAGTGCATCTAGTTAAGAAAGTAAGCTTGATCCCATTACCATGTCAAGTGGGTTAAACCTGAAGTACTCTCAGGAGAGGCAAGCTCACTAGCTCATTAGTACTTTGGTATATGCATATGTTTGCTTGTGGGGAGCCTAGAGGCAGATCTGGAAGAGGTGGCACATAATTAGGCTTGTATTACCCAAATCACTATTTCTGAGATGCCCTTCCTGATGTGCTTTTTCTTCACTCGACATTTTATTTGTAGTTTTCTATCTGAGCTTTCAGGCAAACTGAACCTGCTTTGCTATTTTGCTCAAAAAATGGCATGTAAAGTGAATATTTTTACTTCTTTCTAGAACACAGTATCTTCAAGAAATGCATAAATATTCACCTGGATAGACAACAAACTAGTATGGATTACTGTCTTCCTTCTTCACTTCCCATGGCAATACCATTCTAGACAGTCTTCTGAAGAAATAAATTTATATATTCCATTACTTTATATAAAATTAAAGAAACAACTTGAGAACACAGAGAGTAGTTTACTCTCAGTGTGTGCATGTAGATGCTTACATGTATGTATAGTGGAACAGTGTCTACAGAACAAGAGGACAAGCTGTGATTTAACATGACAGAGAAAGAAATCATTAACTCCAGATATTATATTAAGAAATTGAGTATTAATGTTAGGGCAGTTATAGATCCTAGCTGGGGAAGGGATTTGTTAACTTAAAGGGTTAAAAGTCTCCCAGGCACCTTAAGGATTGCAAAGGGTCAACTCTGTCTGTCTGTCTCTCTAGCAATAGTTTGATTCAGTGATATACAGATGCCTTAATGGAAAGGCTCAATAAAACTCCCAGATGCTTCAAACATCTCTTTCTCCTTCTCCCTTTTTATTTTTCCTGCTTTCCTCTTTTAAAAAAAATTAATTTTTATTTTTGCATTTAATCACTGTATATTACTACAGCATAAAAATGAATGTTCCCAGCATGAATACACTGTATATTAGTCCACAAAGATATCATACTCAAGTCCAAAACATAGTCAACTGATTTTTGACAGAGGGCACCAGAAAATCCAATGTTGAAAAGAAAATCTCTTTAGCAAATGGTGCTGGAAATACTGGGTATCTACCATAGAAAGATGAAACTGGATCCCTGTGTCTCATTACTAATAATAATCAATTCAAAATGCATCAAGGATCTAATCCTAAAACTCAAACTATAAAACTATTAGTAGAAAACAAAGGAGAAACTCTTGGAGTAATCAGAGTAGGCAAAGACTTCTTAAATAAGATCTCCTTCCTTTTTCTTCCTTGGTGAGTTGGCTTCTACTTGACCTCACCACAGATGGCTGACTTTAGATTTTCTAAGTCTCTACTCCCAGATAGGGTGATTGAGACCCTTATTGAAGCATCAACAACATCCAAATATATTATGGATCAAAGTCATCAGATATGACAACAAGAGATATCTAGTCCAGAGATTGCAAAAGATCAAAAGGCATTCTGTCCAAGTATCACCCTAATTACTCAGCCATAACATCCCTTTCCTTAAGTCCCAATAAAAGCTCATTGCCCTTACCCTTTTCCTTTTAAAGAATTATTTATCTATGCAATTCCATTTGTTATTATTATTTTTAATTTGACCAGACAGACACACACAGAGAGAGAAAGGAAATGTGAGAAGGCAAGCCCACAGGTCTGCGACTCAAACCATGGTTGGCTATGGGAATCCAGTGCCTTTAACCACCACACCGCCTGGCAGCCTTTGCCCTCATCTTCTGCAGCTGATGCAACTCCCTGTACTTGGACCCTTTTCTTTCTTTGGAAAGCAATCAATTATTTTCTATTTGGTTCCTCTCTGAGTTTGTGAATTCTTTACAGCCTATGACCAAGGCTGCCTTATTGCAGGGATTGGGACCAGCAGATGGTGTAATGGCTACGTCACTGGACTCCCACATTGTCAATTGTGGTTTGAGTCCCAGACCTGGTGGCTTAAACTCATGCCGGGCACATGTGTGTGTGTGTGCCCAAGATCCCAAGAGAGGAATTCAAGAGAAAGGATTGTGGCATGGCCATACCCACTGGGGGATTTCTTGCTTTCTCTCTCTCTCTTTCTGTCTTTCTGGTGAGTGCTTGCACCCTATAGCAGAAACCTCCTCTCCAAGAAAACAAAAACAAAACAAAACAAAACAACAAAAACAAATTGCAGGGATCACCCTAACATTAACTACATATGAGAGCAAAAATCTTGCATTTCTTCTATGCAAAAATTATGCATTTCATCATTTCTCAGAGTATGAATAGATAATCAAGTGAGAGAATACCTGAGAAGTGACTTTTGAAACAAAACAATGCTGGAAACTTTCCTGGGGATAGTTATCCTTGGTGACAAGTGCAAGCAAATATGAATTGTTGAACTTATTGGGGCTAAGCTTCTGCATCAAATTCAAAGGAAGAGGACTGTATATATATATATATATATAATAACTACAAGGAAAATATAAACAATGGAGAAAATAGAGAGGTAAATGAAAATCACACAAAATATATAACATTGCCTAGAATTGCCTATTATGATGAACACAGGATCTGTATGGACACAATTATGAAAGGATTTACTGTTAAGTAAAGCAAGCTAGACTGTGAAAGTGAGGCACTGTATGTCTCTACTTAATATATACTGAATGTCTGCACTCTATGGCAGAAACTGAAATATCAGATGGTACAGAAGCATGGAGAGCAACTGTGGATACCACAGACAATGTGGGAGGAGGGTAGGACATGGCAGAGGGTAAGAAGAAGAAAACAGGGGGGGAAAATATAAAATATATAAGAAACACACACACACACACACACAAATAAATGAAAGGATATTTAAAAAGACTTAAATAGGGGCTGGCAGATGGCATGGTGGTTAAGGTGCTCAATTCCCACATGGCTGACAACAGTTAGAGTAATAAACCTGGTGGCCTGAAAATCTGTCAAGTGCATGTCTATGCATGCTCAAAATCCCAAGAACAGAACGGAAGAGAAGGGATTGCAGCATGCCCGTCCTCCAGAGGGTGGGTGATTTCTCACTTTCTCTCTCTCTGTCTCCAACAAGGGCACACTCTCTATGGCAAAAACCTAAAAAAAAAAAAAAAAAAAAAAGAAAGAAAGAAAGAAAAAAGACTTAAATATGTGGAGAGATAAACTATGTTCATGGATTGTTTACCTCAATGTAAGGTTTGAGTTCACTCAAAGATAACTATAAATTAAATGCAATTTCAGGGACCAGCAGATGGTGTAATGGTTGCATTGCTGAACCCCCACATGTTCAACCATGGTTCAAGTCCTGGACCTGGCAGCATAAAATTCACACTGGGCATGTGTGTGTATGTATGTTTATGTGTTCCCAAAATCCTGAGAGGAGAATGAAGGAGAAGGGATTATGGCATGGTCATTCCTCCTGGAAGGTGATTTCTTACGAGGAGAATGAAGGAGAAGGGATTAGGGCATGGTCATTCCTCCTGGAAAGTGATTTCTTACATTTTGTCTCTTTGTCTCTTTCTGTGTCTCCAGAAAGCACATGTACCCAATAGCAAAAATCTCTGTCAAAAAAAAAAAAAAAAAAAGCAGAGAAGGAATGAAATAAAGGCAATTTCAATAAAACAGGTATACTAGAAATTTTGAGAGTATTTGGATACAATGATTTTAAATTTTAAATGGAAGATAACATATTCAGAAACAAAAGCATTTTGGAAGGATATATTGAATATATATATACATATATATATATATATGTATATATATATATCTCTCTAGATTGATGCTCCTTCTATCTTTTCATGTCATTGGATACTAAACTCTATGGATTGCATCTCCTAGGTTCTCTAGGGGTCTGTTTCCTTGAGGTTTGTCCATATAGTAGTAGGCACTCACTCCTGCTATTTCTCTACCTTAAATCAAAGCTTTCATATTTACATCTTTTTGTTTGTTTGTTTTTGTTTTTTGCTTTTTTTTCCCCTCTTTTTGAGAGATTTTTGCTATAGGGTATGTAAGCTAGCCCGGAGAAATAGAGACAGAGAGAAAGTGAGTATCCCCTCCTACAGGGGATGGCCACACTGCAATTCCTTCTCCTCCATTCTTTTCTTGGGATTTTGGGCATGCACATACACGTGTCCAGTGTGAGTTTTAAGCTGACAAGTCCAAGACTCGAACCATGGTCAACTACATGGGAGTCTAGTGATGTGACCATCACTCCATCTGCTGGTCCCATATATTTATAGCTCGTAAAAACAGATAGAATTAAGCAAACCCTACTAAATGGTCCTATATTAGGTCGTGTGTACCTTGATTTATAGCATTGTCTCACCTTTTATTATTCCCTATCTTTTGTGCCACATTTTCCTTGAGAACTGTTATCATTTAGTTATTTTCATCCAAGAACACATTAATCAATTACTATTAAGCCTGTAAGAATATGAATTACTTACCCAACTATTATATATACTTTATTTTCAGTATATTATATCCCCACAGAAAAGGTTTACAGGTTTAAATCTGAATAAAGTTTATTACTTAAACATGAAGATTGCAGTTGTGAGGAAAAGCTGTTTTGTTTTGTTTTGTTTTCCCCTTATGTAATAACCAAAGAGTAAAATAAAATGCAAGAAAGTTTTATTTTAAAAATAAATGAAAACATTACTATCTATAGTTATTATTTAACAGAGACACAAATCTAATCTCATGACAATTTTTGAAACCCCAAAGAAAACAATGCAATTGCCTAGAAAGCAATCAACCATTTTTAATACTTTGATATTTAATAAAGATAGCTTTATCTCTGTAAGTACAATTTGATAACCAATACTGTATTCTAGATAAAAAAAGAATACTATGAACAATGTGCTAGATTTAATTTGAATATAAAACATTGTATGCTCTCCCTACAAAAAATAAAACTACTTCAGAAAAAAAATATTTTCTTTCTTTTTCTTGTATCTTCTCAATTTACTTTGATATTTAATAAAGATAGCTTTATCTCTGTAAGTACAATTTGATAACCAATACTGTATTCTAGATAAAAAAAGAATACTATGAACAATGTGCTAGATTTAATTTGAATATAAAACATTGTATGCTCTCCCTACAAAAAATAAAACTACTTCAGAAAAAAAATATTTTCTTTCTTTTTCTTGTATATTCTCAATTAGGTACTTGTGTAATATAAAATACAAAGACGTAAATTAACATACTTACTTTGCAAGATGTTCTAAGTCAAAGATTATCAGCAAATTTTAGAAATATTTTAATAAAAATGAAAAGTTTGAGACATTTAAAATATCTCAAATTTTACATCAGATATAAGGTCTGAAGTTTAAAAATTCAAAGCACCATAAAATATTTCACTTTGATAGGATATAAGATACAAAATAGTAATGCATCATGTATATAAATGAAATCATACCAAATACTGTATTTCAGATTTATTCCTAAGAGTTAATATCAGTTATTTTCCTTGTCAGGCACAGGCCATTTACTGATTAAATTTCTTGGGATGTTTTGTCAATATTAAGAATTACTGCAGAATATTAAGAATTACTGCAGATAATGTCTCAGGTAGAAAAATCTCACAAAAACATATTTACTTTGATGCCACTTGGAAAGGATAGAGGAAGTCCATAAACCAAATACAGTCCAAGTGCAAGTTTCATATTTCTATTAATAAAATAACACAAGCTTTACTTGAAAATATCCAATTTATGAAGCATTATATTACTTCATATCTAATGCCTTGTACATGAATAAAGTCCATGTAGGGCCTATTCAGTGTAAGCATATGTCTGAATTTAGATAAAATCAAAATGACATAACATTAGAATTGATTTTAAGAGTGCAATATGACAGATATGACAAAATTTTAGAACTGTTTACAAAATATGTCAGAAGAGATAGAAGCAGATTATAGGATTAAAAAAATAATAAGTTATCTTTTAAAATTAACTTTGTCCTTTTTCTAATTTTGCATGAGATACCATAAGTGAAACTGACCTTCCATATTCTTCCCTGTCATCCATAAAAATATTCCACCTGGTATTCACTGCTATGATCATTTTACTCTACAATATATTGTTAACTCGACCCTCATTATTTTCTAAGAAGCTTTACTTAATATCATATTATCTTGTGTTTGCTTGTATTTCTTGGTCACCTAGTTACTTTTAACATTGTTTCCATAATACCTGAAATGTTCTCAATCTATGTATGGACTTGATCTCAGTCACTGTAAAATATGCTCTGATATATAACTCCTTATAAAACTTCTCGCCCTGGAAAAGAACTCCATGGATCATAGATCTAAATGTTAAACACAAAACTATAAGCATCTTAAAAGAAAAATAGGACAAACTATGATACTGGGGCATAGTGATGACTTTTAGATACACCACCAAAGGCACAATCCATGAAAAATATATTGATCAGCTGAATTCATTGAAATTAACAACTTCTGCTTTGTAAAAGACACTATGAAAAGATAGAGAGGACAAACCACAAGTTGTAAGAAATACTTGCAAAAGATATATCTGATAAAAAGCTACTGTCCAAATATATTTAAAAAATCTTAAAACTTGATGGCAAAAAAAAACAATGAAAAATGAACAAAGATATAAGATATACAGATGGAAAAATAGGCATATAGACTCTCTACATGATATGTCATTACAGAAATGCAAATTAAATCAATAATGAGATACTACTAAACTACTATTAGAATGGTCAAAATCTAGAACACTGACAATACCAAATGCTAAAGAAGGTGTGGAGCAACAAAAACTCTCATTCTTTCTTGGGATGAATGTAAAATAGAACATTCCCTTTGGGAGGCAGTTTGGTAATTACTTATAAAACTAAATATATTCTTTCCAAACAATCTAGGAATCACATTCCTTGGCACTACCCAAATGAGCTGAAAACTTAAGTTCACAAAAACAAACAAACAAATCCTGCACAGATGTTTCTAGCAGCTTCATTCATAATTGTCAAAAAATGACAGTAACGAAAATGTCCCTTGGTAGCTGAAAGGTTAAGTAAACTGTGGTATGTCCAGACCCTGGACATACTATTTAGTCTTAAAAAGTGATGAGCTACTGAGTAATGAAAAAAATAGTGGAGCATTAATAAGTGACAGGCACCCATCTGAAAAATCTGCATACTATATGATTCCACTTTATGAAATACTAGAAAAGAAAAAACTATGAAGACAGTGAAAAGATCAGTGTTTGGTAGAGGGAAGGAAAGGAGGGGTAAGGGGAATGGAGGATTTTAGTGCAATCAGACTATTTCATGTGATACCATAGTAGTGGCTACATGCTATGATACATGTGTCTCAAACCATAAAATGTACAACCCAAGAGTGATAACGATGTGGTAACAGGGTAACAATGTACCTCTCCGGTTCTATTTTAAAAGCCCAATGTTAATAATGCAGGAAGCTGTGTCTTTGAGAACAGGGCATATATAGGAACTCTGTACTTTCTGCCTAGATTTTCTGTGAGACTGATCCTTCCAACTCTCATACAAGCATGGTCTAAACTTGAGAGGGATTTTCTTTTACGTTTTTTCCATAGGATGCATGTGCTCACCAGAGAGAGCGAAAGAGAGAGAGAGTGTGAGAGGAGAAAAAGTGAGAAACCACTTCTCCTCACCTCTGAGGGGGTGGGGCATGGGTGGTCACACTGCAATTCCCTCTCCATTCTCTTCTTGGGATTTTGAGTGCACACACATGCTTCTGGCATGATTTTCAAGCTGCCAGGTCTGGGATTCAATTTGTGGTCGGCCATGCAGGAGTCCAGTACCTTAAACAGTATGCTACCTGCTGGCCCTGAGAGGGATTTTTTTATGGTGTCATTCCCTTGGAGTTTATTGAAAAGAAGGTTGGGAAGGTTGGGTAGGGTTTATGTACACTGCATTGCTTCTTACTCTCTCATTTTCTCCAAGATGAAAGGAATAGAGAATTCTATTCTACTTTACTGGTAGAGCTTTATGAAAAAAAGAAGCTCTCATGGTTATTCTGCTTGATATAGACAGGCTATTTAAATCAAGAGAAATTACATCTTTTCAAACTCTTCTATCTGATAAGAGACCACAGTATTAGTTTTCAGTGACCAAATAGTTCACATGTCTTTCCCT
>NW_006159569.1:2048655-2061329 GCF_000334495.1 Tupaia belangeri chinensis
TTCCCTAGTGAAAACACATCACATGTCAAAGAACAAGTGAATGAAGGTACCACATAGGAGCCAGAAAAATGGCATGTCATCTCAGGAGGTCAGAGAGAAATGAAAACAATGTTACACAATGTTTCAGTGAGTGGAAATTTAGCCTTGAGATTTGGCAATCATTTTGGCAAAACTCAAATATGCCATAAAGGATATCTCTACTCTTAAAATACCTACTACCTTAGAAATCAGCAACTTGGATAAATTGTAGTTATGCTATTTTTGCATGTCTTAACTATATCTGTCTCCTGACTAGTAAAAAGATAGAGAACTGACTGAATCACTGCAAGGAAAGCATGAGTGACTGGCTGTCAGGGAACTACAGCCATGCTAACTGGACAAAGGAGTTTGAGGAAAATCTTTCCAGCCCTGTGTATGGCTTACAATTTCTTCTGTGTTATGTCCCTAGACATATGATGTCCCTCTAGTAGGAACATTTCCTGGATATTTCTCTTTTGCGATTGATCCTGTTCCACACCCCAAGAAACTGAACTGCACGTACTGCCTCACGGGCACCCTTTGTTATCTGACTTCCCTTTGGATTTGGACAATTTGAAATGCCAGGAAAAGCTCAGAGTGAGGGAAGAAAATGAGCTAAGGACATTGGCTTTTTTAGCTCCCACACTTAACTAATCACTTGAGCTTGGAACTATTCCTTTGTCATAGCTTTGTCATAGGTTTCTGCTCCTGTAGACGGTCCACCCTACACACCATGCATTCACCATACTCTCTTCCCGCACCATGCTATCTAGGGTCTTTCTTTCTCCCTGTCTTTTTTTTTTTTTTCCATCCTAGTTCTTATGTACTGTACTGTCCTTTGTTTTGTTTTGTTTTTCTTTGTTTTGTTTTGTATTTCTGAAGCCCACCTACAATACCTTTTTTAAACTATCAAAGTAAGTCAGTTGGATGTACCATCTCCTTCTGGGACCCTTATTGATAGCAGTGATGGTTCTGCTGTGTAGTGTACATCTCCTGCTCCTGCCAAGTGTCAGCAACAATAAACAACAATCACAATGTAATAAAGATATATTACACACACTTACCAAATATGTAAATTTTGGTCTGTGTGAGTGAATAGGGCAATACACTTCTGGAAACTACTTATATTTTACGTAAGTGATAGATGCTTCTTCAGATACACTGAATAACTCTTGTTGACTTGATTTGTCCTTCAAGGGATTTCATGGCTCCTACTACAAACACTGTGTGATAACAGAAGGGAAATAAAGTGTCATGAGAAGCTGGGGCCTGAAATCGTACATCAAAGATGAAGCAATTTAAATTGGCATCAACATCACGAAATGCCTAACATTTTCTCTAGAAAAATGTTTCAGAAGAAAATATGTGTCTATGTTTCAACAGTCATAACAATGAAAATATTTTTCAAAAAACAGATCTATTTATTTTTCCAAATGAGTTCATTATTCTGTAAGGTGAAAGCTTAACTAGATTTAATATATTTTTCTACATGCAGTGCTGTATACTTAATATTTTTAAACTAATTTGGGAATTCTTTTTAAAGACAGTTTAGAAATAATGAATGTAAAGAATATTGGCAAAGTGATGTCTTCATGCCCTCATCTTTATTTATTTATACAGTTTTCCCTTCAACATGCAGATGTGGGTGTCTGTTGTTCACGTCTCAACGTGGCATGTCTGAAACCTAATTCCCAGTCTGTATCATCTTACCTATTCCTCTTATGGACTAGCCTCAAGTAGACCTGTAATCAGAAGCCAGAGGGGAATTTTGAAGATACAAGTTAAACCTGTCATTCTTTACTCAAAGTTATCGATGGATTTCCCATCTCATTTGCAGTAAAAACTAAATTTCTTAAATAGCTTGTAATATCCTACAAAACCTATTGGCCACTCATTTCTTCCAATATGGTCTACAAATATTTATTTGTTCGGTTGTCAAGGCCTTTACACTTTCAGCCCCCCTTTTCTGAAATGCTCTTCCAAAATATCACTTAATTCAAATATTTATTTATTCACTTCTTTACACTTTATTTTTTTAAAAAAAAATTTGCATGATGGCCCATGTACCTGTGGAAGAAACACAGAGAGAGAACAAGAGAAAGTGAGAAAGCTCCTCCCCCGTGGAGAATGGTCACATCATAAAACTTATCTTCCATTTCTCTCTCTTTTTAGGATTTTAAGAATGCACTTACCTTTTCAAGCTACCAGACCTGGGATCTGAACCGTGAAGTTATTCATGTGCGATCTAGTCACCTGAACCACCATGCCACCAACTGGCTCCAGATTTTGATTTAAATAACAACCTCGCAAAATGTTTGTCTTAAAATGTTTATTTAAAATTAACCTTACCTCTTTTATCATTCTCTTTTTCTGCTTAGTTTTTCTATGACTTATCACTATCTAACATCTCAACTCCACTATATTTTTGTTGAGATTAAATGTTTGTTCTACCATAAAAATTTTTCCATGAGAATGGGCATTATTATATACTTAGAGGATTTTGCCTTAGAGTGTGTATGCTTGCTGGAGAGAGAGAGACAGAGACAGTGAGAGGGAAAGTGAGAAATCACCTCCCAGGGGAATAGCCCCACTGTAATCCTTTCTCCTCCATTCTCCTCCTGGGACCTTGGGCATGTGTGTGCATGTGCCTGGCGTGAGTTTCAAGCCACTGGGTCCAGGACTCAAACTGTGGTTGGCCAAGTGGGAGTCCAGCGACATAACCCCTATGCCATCTGCTGGCCCTGATCTTAAATTTTTACCTCTACAGTCCTATATCCCTATAGGGAAGAAAAGTGCCCATCACATTGTAGGTGTACAAAAGTGTTGATATGATAAAATGAATAAAACTTGATATTTACCTACAACACTATCCAGCATTAAACATGTCAGCAAATATTTACGTTTACCTGAGTGCATATATAGTCATCTCCTTACCTTTGTGGATTGATTGATTTTTAAATTTTTCTTTTTTTTCCCTCCTTTTTCTCTTCTTTTCTCTCTCTTTTTCTCTTTCTTTCATGACTAAGAAAGACAGCGAGAGAGAGAGACAGACAGAGAGACAGCACTCCTAACAGGGTATTGATGTCCTGATTCATTCCCAGCTGCAGCCATTCCAGATTATGGGTATGTGCATTCCCAGTGTCCTCAGAGAGTTCTCCAAGCACAAATTCAGAACACTCCAATGTAGGTCTTAGGAAAAGTGCACACTGTCACATTTTACTACTGTACCATTGTCCAGCTCTGTTGTCTGGATTGATTTTGATGGTGAAACCAGTTGCTTCTTGTTGGAATATTTCAAATTGAAAACTTTGGATGGTTCTGATTTGTTATTCCAAATATCATTACAATTTTTTAAAGAATTTTTAATTTAATTATTATTTTTAACTTTTATTATTTGACCAGGGAAAGGGTGACAGGGAGAGAGGAAAAGTGAGAAAGCAAACCACCAGGTTCAGTATTCAAACTGTGGTCTGCCATGTGGGAGCCCAGGACCCCAGCCACCACACTCCCTACAGGTCCCCTCATTTCATTATTTTAACTGTAAACTCGAGCCATTTGACTCCAACCAAGGATTCTGGCTTTTGTGCTGGTCTTAGGAAAGCAAAGCTTACCCTTCTACATTCTGCACAGTTCTTACCCCAGAAATTTTCATAGTTAATGTAAGTATGCAAAATTCAGAACATTATTAAACACCAAATGCCTGAGAAAATATAGAGCAACAGGAACTCTTGTTCATGGCTGGTAGGTATGCAAAATGGTGCAACTACTTTGAAATATATTTTGGACGGTTCTTATAAAATTGGGACCAGCAGATGGAATAACGGTTATGTTGCTGGATTCCCACATGGTTGACCATGGTTTGAGTCCTGGACCCAGTGATTTCAAACTCATACCTAGTGCATGTGTGGGCGTGACCCAAATCCTGAGAAGAGACCGGAGGAGAAGGGATTGTGGCATGGCCATCCTCCCTGAGGTGTAGGGGAGTGATTTCATACTTTCTATTTCTCTGTTTCTTTGACAAGTGCATATACTCTATAGCAAAAATCACTAAAAAAAAAAAAAAAAAAAAAAAGAAGAAGAACCAATTATAGGTACACTTAACACTCCACCAATTATACTAGATAATAGGTATTTAGCCAAAAACTTAGGTCTCCACAAAAACTCACATAGGGATGTTTATAACAGGTTTATTTATAATTGTCAAAATCTGGAAGCAAACCAGACAATCCTCAGTAGATTAATATAATAGACCATGTGGAGACAGGTGGTGGTGCAGAGATGGAGCATGATGCAATGCCAGGCAATTTCACACGGGAAGGTTCCCAGTGATAGTCCAGAAACCTCCATGAATAGGGCAGGCAACCACTTGCCCATTAACTGTGTTTGGCAGAAGGTTAGGTGTGGGTCTGAGCAGCAACATTCTGTGGGGGGGATGCTATACTGTCTGCCCCCCCACACACACATAGATGCACTGATGCACACGTGTGTTCATAGAAGAAATAAATAATAGACTGTGAATGCTAAAAAGAAATGAGCTATAAAGCCAAAAGAAGACAAAATTTTGGAGACAATACAAGGTTCAGTGTTTTCCAGAAGCTGAGAGGGATAAAGGGACGAAGAAGCAGAGCCCAGAAGACTTTTCGGTCAGTGACACTATGATCCATGATACTACAATCATGAATGCATGTCATTATACACTTGTCTGAACCTAGAGAAAGTACAAAACCAAGAGTGAGCTCTAAGGTAAACTATGACCTCTAGGTGGTAAGGGTGGTTAATGTAGCTCCATTGATGGTAACAAATACATCATTTTGGTATGTATAGGGTGTATGGGAATTCTGTACTTGCTGATCCACTTTGCTGTGAACCTAAAAGTTTTCTAAAACATGAAGTCCATTAAAACATGAAAGAAACTCAGATAAATACACTGCATTAGTTGACTTTTTCTTTTTTTTAAAAAAAGAGAATTATTTATTTATTTATTTTTATTTGTTATTATTATTTTAATTTGACCAGAGAGAGAAAGGAAAGTAAGAAAGCAAGCCACCAGGTCCAGGACCCAAACCATGGTAGGCTGTGTGGGAAATCCAACATTCCAACCACCACACTGCCTGCCAGCTCTGCAGTAGTTGATTTTTAAGATGCTCAATGAATATAAACCTTGTCAGTGCTGGTTACCAAAAACAGGTTAATGCATGTATTGCTACTTAAATAATGATAATTATTTTATTCCATTTTTGGTTGAAATTCATCCTCAGAACATAAAATATTTTAACTGGAGTCAAAGATAATATGGGGGGAATTACCTATAGCTTCTCACTCCCAAATCAAAGATAACTACTGTTAATATTTCAATGGTTTTCTTTCTGACTCTTTTTTAAAATTGTATTTTGTGATTTATTTGTGATCTTAATCATTTTGCCATTCATATTATTTTCTTCCTATACTTTTTTCTCTTTAAATTATACAGAAAATACAATGAACATGTAATTTTTTTTTCCCCTCGAAAGTAAAAGGAAAACTGAAAGTATTTAGAAGTTTTTTCATTGTTGCTTTTTGTTTTGTTTTTGGAGAGTTATTTTTTGCTATACGGCACATGTGCTTGCCAAAAAGACAGAGACAGAGAGCCAGAAAGCGAGAAATCACCCACCAGGGAGGATGGCCACACTGCAATCCCTTCTCCTCCATTCTCCTCTCAGGATCGTGGGCATGCATGCACACACACCTGGCATGAGTTTAAGTCACCAGGTCCGGGGACTTGAACTGCAGTTGACTACATGGGAGTTCAGCAACATAGCCAATATGCTAACTGCTGGTCCCTGTTTTGTTTTGTTTTTAAAGAGAGAGGTTTGTGCTATAGGGTGCTTATGTTCACCAGAGAGACAGAAAGCGAGGAATCACCCTCAGGGGGTATGGCTACACTGCAGTCTTGTCTCCTCCATTCTCCTGTTGAAATTTTGGGCACTTATGCACATACCCTTGGAGTGAGATTTAAGCCACTGGATTTGGGACTTGAACTGCAGTCAACTATGTGGGAATCCAGCGACGTAACCATTATGCTATCTGCTGGTCCCAAGTATTTAGAAGTTTTTATCTGGTTTACAAAAGGCTATCCTAGGGCTGCTGTAAGTAAATTTAAAATGTATAACCTATTTTTTCCTCCTATTTTTAGATAATTATTTCACTTTTATTGTCAATAGCTACATAGAATTCTCAACTGATAATGATCATTTACTTACATGGGCATATAATTATGAATATTTATGATATTTCACTTTTTATTTTAACAGGATCTCATTATGTCAAGATCTTGCTGCTTCAGCCCCCCTTTAGCTGTGCCTAAAGACACCTGCCACTGCACTTTGCTTTTAGCGTGGTCTGGGAATTGAACTTGGGCTCCCCATTGGCTTCAGTCTACTCAATAGCAATATCTACCAGCACATGCTACTACCACTGGACATTTGCTTATGTTTTTAAAGCAGATTTTATTGCTTAAAATGCTGTTTTTTTTTCTTTCTAGAGGTTTCTTCCTTGGGGTACATGCACGCACTGCAGAGAGAGAGACAGATACAGTGAGAGGGAAAGTGAGAAGACTCCTCCCAAGGGGGATGGCCATGTTACAATCCCTTCTCCTCCATTCTCCTCCTGGGATCTTGGGCACACATGTGCATTTGCCGGGCATGTATTCTTAAGCAACCATGTCCAGGAACTGAACCATAGTTGGCCATGTGGGAGTCCAGTGATGCAATCACTACACAAACTACTGGCCCCTTAAAATGCCACTTTTAAGATTCAGTTCCTAAAATCACTTCCCAAAAGTACAATTACCATGCTACATGCCAGTAAATATGTTTAGAGTACTTAATACATTTTGCCAAATATGCTATGAAGGATATAGAGTTGTTTTTAAGAATCAGCCAGTATTTGGGATCATAGCTAACATGATCCAAAATACTCTTCCAATGTATTTCTGAAAGATATTTATGCTATACACTTCACTATTATCTTTTTTAATTTAAAAATAAAACCATCTCGTGGGTACATCTTTGAAAATAAATTTGTTAATGGTCAACCTTGACATGAAAAATGTACTTGCAAATTTTATCTAAACCATGCATCATTTCTGGCCAAGTCAAATTAAATATGAACTACAGTACTTTTTGAACAAGCTCCTGAAAAAATCTTACATTAAACTAATCAGTAGGGGCCAGCAGATGGTGCACCAGTACGTTGCTGGACTCCCACAGGGCTGACCATGTTTTGAATCCTGGACCCAATGGCTTGCAACTTATGCCGGGCATGTGTGCATGCATGCCCAAGATCCTGGGAGGAGAATAAAGAGGGGATTGCGGGATGGCCATTCCCCCGGGGTGTGATTTCTCACTGTCTGTGTCTCTCTCTCTCTCTCCAGTGAGCACACATGCCCCAAGGAAAAATACTTCTACCAAATAAAATAAAATAAAATAAAATACAACTATACAAGTTCTTCGGAATTCCTCATGCTAACTTAATTCATGTAGTAGCTTTACTTTTGGACAACTTTCCAATTGAGGTTGCACATTTATTTTAGAAGATTGGAGACCATAACAAAATGAGTAAGACCTGCCTAACTGAGCTGACAGTTTATCTTTTGCAGTTAGAAGTTCAAGTTACATAGCTTGTGAAAGATGGTATCATCCACTCTGTTTCACCACTCTTCTTCAGTAATTAAACTTACAAAATATGAATAACTAATATAGGTATTTCAATGGAAAAGAAAAGTAGCAATAATTAAGCATTGAACTCTTTTCACCAAACTGGGCACATTCTTGTGATAATTGATCAATTTTAAGGAAATGAAATTAACTTAAGAGCGTGATATCTTATATTTTAAAACAAAAAATTTGATTTTCATTTATGCTTTTTGATTTTCTAATTGCCTATATGTCACTCTGTAATGATAAGATCTCATATCTAAAGTTAAGTTTCCTAAATAAATGCAGACTATTAAATGCTACTTCTCTCCATTTTAAAAATAGCAGTAAGTGCTAAAATCAACACATGCCCTTCAGATTAAATAAAATGTTTCAGGTTTTTGAAGAAGCAAGAAAAAAAAAATGCATCCATTACTCTATGTCTCTGTGTAGTTTATGTTTCACTATTCAGGTTTTTTCACCTTAAGATCAGAGAACTTGTAAGCTCCCAGTTACCTTGAACTGCTGAGCTTTCAAATGCAACAATACGAAGTGAAAGAGTTTCAGTATAGGATAAACATCACATTATTTTTAAAGCACATTTTCACAGTAGGGAACATTGATTATAGTATATGGTTTTCAAGATGCACATAATGTGGCATTTTAAAAAATGGTGTGGTTCAGACTGGCAGATGCTGCTACCCAGCAGGATGAAGCCACATGGAAGGCACAGGTTTGATTTCAGCCCACCCTAAAAAGCCAGGTGCCGTGGCCAGTGTAGCAACATAGGCAGACCTTATCCAAAAGAGCCAAGCATGGTGACATGGGCCTATGGACCCAGGTATTCAGGAAGATTATGACATAGTGAATCCTTGTCAAACAAAACAAAACAGAACAAAAGATGAGACTCTTTGGAGCAAAGACATGTAGATATAGCACTGATTTAGAGCAAGCAAATAAAGAAACTTTACCAGCTATTTTAAAAACTATTTCTTTAAAGAACAAAGGAAATTTTGGATTTGTATGTAAGACAGAATTAGAACTCCCTAAATATCCAGGTAACTTCTTGAGCTACCTGATCAGGATAATTTCAGCTGCAAATAGATAAATGATGTATGCCTTTTCTTTCCAAAAGACAGTATCCACTTACCATCTTAAGAATAGACTCCTAGGGACTAGCCAGTGCCATGGTGATTGGGGCACTGCACTCCCACATGGCTGACTGTGGTTTGAGTCCCAGACCTGGTGGCTTGAAAATCACTGGACACATGTGCATGAATACTTAAAATCCTGAGAGCAGAAGGGAAGAGAAGGGACTACAGTCATCCCCTCTAGGGGATGATTTTTCACTTTCCCTCTCTCTGTCTGACTTTTGTCAGTGCACGTGCCTTATGGTGTAAACAAACAATCATAAAAAGTAGACTCCTAAAGTGTCTTTCTGAGCTATCTTAAGGACTTAATCTATATGAACATCCAATAATAGCAACTTCTACTTAGTGACCTAGGATCCTGCAGGAGGGGAGGGACACAACAAGACCATCTATCTTAATAAAAAAGAGAAAAATGAGTCGTAGTTGAAAGTGTCAGAAGAATTAGTATAATGGGTTAGAAGAGAAGATTCAGTGACTAAAGGCAGACTCATTTTCTCTGCTTTGTCTTCATCTTTAGTTCCCTTCCCACCATCACCACCATGAGAACTTCGGCAGTGACTTCAGGAAGGCAGATGGCCCTGTGGTCCTGAGGAAAACAACTTTTCTAAAGTCTTTGTAACTTATTGAGTCCACTTAGTGAATTATCCTTAGAATAAGAGTTAATAGAATTAAGTGAGAAAAGAATACTTCATAAGATATGAATAACTGAAATACTATTCTCAGGGAAAAAGAAACTAGTATTAGGTAAGCAGTCCTGAATTTAAACACAATTCCAATGCTAAAGAAAGGAGTTGAACCAATGGATATCTAGGGAAATGTACACATTCTATAAAGAAGCCAATAGGCAGGGTTTTAAATACAAGCTGGTGAAAAACCAAAACTTCATATTGCTAGGAGGGACTTCTTTTTTTTTAAATTATTTATTTTATTTTTTTATTTATTCATTCATTTATTTCTTAATTTGACCAGAGAGAGACAGAGGGTGAGAGTGAGAGAGAAAGGAAGTGAGAAAGCAAGCCACCAGATTCAGGACTCGAACCCTGGTCAGCCATGTGGGGGTGTCCAGCGCCTTAACCACCATGCCACCTGCTGGTCCCAACTAGAAAGGACTTCTGATCCCTCTGAATTAGCTTTGTTTAGAGCAGTGCATCTCAAACTTTAGTATGCCAAAAAATTGGCCATTTGCCAAGAGTTTCTTATTCTGTTGGTCTGTGGTAGGATTTGACAAGTCATATTTTCAACAAGTTTCCAGATGAGGCTAATGCTGTTCAAGTAGGTACTCCTTTTTTTTTTTTTTTTTTTGAGAGATTTTCACTGTAGGGCGCGTGCGCTCACCAGACAGACAGAGAGAGACATAGAGACAGAAAGCGAGAAATCACCCCCCAGGGGGGATGGTCACGCCGCAATCCCTTCTCCTCCATTCTCCTCTTGGGATCTTGGGCACGCATGCACACGCACCCGGCGTGAGTTTTAAGCCACCGGGTCCGGGACACGAACCGCGGTCGACTACGTGGGAGTCCAGCGACATAGCCATTACGCTAACTGCTGGTTCCCTAGTAGGTACTCCTTTTTAAGAACTACTAATCTAGGACAGAAACTGATACTTTGAGAGGGTACCATGTATCATCCAAGTTGTGACCCTGTGGAGCCTAGAACTGCACTGATTTTAAGTCTTCAACCATTTCTTTTTTTTAAAGTTTTTACTATGAGGGTGGGTGCACCTGCCAGAAAGAGACAGAGAGAGAGAGAGAGAAATAAAAAAAGGGGGGGGAATAAAAAATTACCCTCTGGAAGGGAGACAGCTGTGCAACAATTCCTTCTCCTCCTCTCCACCCCCAGGATTCTGGGCACGTAAGCACACGTGTCCAATGCAATTCCCGAACCAACTGGTCCCAGGACTTAAATTGCACAGTTGGCCATGTGGGATCCAACATCTCAACCTCCTCAACCTCCACAGCACCTGCTGGATCCAAACTTTCTTCTTTTTTGGAGAGGTTTTGGCTATAGGGCGTGTGTGCTCACCAGAAAGACAGAGAGAGATAGAGAGACAGAAAGGGAGAAATCATCCCCCTAAGGGATAGCCATGCTGTAGTCCCTTCTCCTCTATTCTCCTCTCAGGATCTTGGGAACGCACGCACACATGCCCTGCATGAGTTTAAGCCACCAGGTCCGGGATTCAAACTGCGATCGGCTACATGGGAGTCCAGCAACATAGCCATTACACCAACTGCTGTTCCCTATAACATGCTACCTTAAACTATAAGTTTTGTTTTGTTTGTGATTGTTTTCTTTGTTCTTGCCTTGTGTTCCCAAAAGGATGGTAAGGCTCTTAATGCTTATTTTGTTCCAGATGCATTTGTAAGTGTCTAAGATACATTTATCTCATTAGATAAACAGAGCAACCATATGGAGTCATAATACCATGGCTATCCTCACTTTCCTCAGGGGGACCTCCCATATAATGGGGTTAATTAATTTGCCACACATCCTTGAATAAGTGATGGGTGTACACAGCCCATATTCTTGACTTCCTCTGATGCAGACACAATGTAATGCACTCAGTTTAGTGGTCTCCACAGCAGGGGCTTAATACATCTTTGTTGCTCAAATGTACAACTTTTTTTTTCAGTTTTGCCATAGCGCATGTGGGCTCACCAGAGAGAGAGAGGGAAAGTGAGAAAGAATCCCCATGGCGGGGGGGTAACCATGCCACAATCCCTTCTCCTTTAGGGATTTTGGGCATGTACATACTTACACACATGCCTGGTGAGTTTTTCAAGCTTCTGGGTCTGGGATTTGAACCACACAGTTGATCATGCAGGATCTAGTACCTGAACCATCACACCACCTGCAGGCCCTATGCAATATATTTTTATTCATTTACTAAAAATTTATTTAAACATGGAACAAGACACCGTGCTCAGAACGGTTTATTGTTTAATAGTATAGTTTTATTCCTCTGTGAGTATATGCAGCAATTTTGAAAGGATTTAGACAACTGTAGGAAATACCTGTTATAAGAGAGTTTTTTCATAAGGTTCAACATGGCCACAATGAGGAGACACATAACTCTGCCTAGGGGATACAGTAGAATAAGGATGTATTTTAGGGAAAATGCAGTTATAAGATGGATCCTGAAGAACAAGTAAAAATCAACAAGAGACAGTAAGGTAGATGGTAAGGTAGATGGTAAGGTAGATGGTAAGGTAGATGGTAAGGTAGATGGTAAAGTAGATGGTAAGGTAGATGGTAAGGTAGATGGTAAGGTAGATGGTAAGGTAGATGGTAAGGTAGATGGTAAGGTAGATGGTAAGGTAGATGGTAAGGTAGAGGAGTGAGGCAATGGCACAACAGGTGGAGTAAATGCAGATATATAGGCAAAAAGGAAATAACCACAGTGGCACATGGGGAGTGTGATGCTCTGTGATGCTAGGGCCACATGTTAAGACCCTGGGTCCACAGCTGAGCTCTCCTTGTGCATGTCAAGTATACATAAATATGCTTGTGATCCTGGATGGCTGAGATTGGGGATGTGGTGTGAAAACCCTGTTAGGGATGCCTCTCTCTCTCTCACTTTCTCTCATACACACACACACACACACACACACACACACACACACACACAAAGAAAAAGGAAGGAAGGAAAGAGAAGAAGGAAGACTGTTTTCTTTGTAAGGATTTTGCCTTACGGTGTATATGCTCACCAAAGAGAGAGAGACAGAGTGAAAGTGACAAAATTCCTCCCCAGGGACCAACAGTTAGCGTAATGGCTATGTCGCTGGACTCCCACGTAGTTGACCGTGGTTCGCGTCCTGGACCCCGCGGCTTAAAG
>NW_006159569.1:2061502-2062714 GCF_000334495.1 Tupaia belangeri chinensis
CCTCACAAAAAAAAAAAAAAAAAAAAAAAAGAATACCTCCCCAGAGGGGATGAACATGCCATAATCCCTTCTCCTCAAGTCTCCTCCTGGTACTTTGGCCACATGCGCACATGTGCCCAGTATGATTTTCAAACCACTGGGTTCAGGACTCAAACCAGAGTCAGCCATGTGGAAGTCTAGCTGCCTTAGTCACGACCAACACTACCTGCTGGTCTGAAGGGAGGCTTTTTAAAAAGGCAAAATGGTATATCAGAGCACAGCACATTTGGAGAAATCAAGTAACTGCACTAACTATTTAAATTATCTTTTAAAATCGCACCTGATACAGATGTACCCTAAGATTTTAGGATTCTGAAGAGGAGAAAAATGCTTTGTGAATGCAATAATGACTTGGATGTAAGTAAAGAAAACACTGGAGACAGGCTTAAAAAGCCTCAAAAAGCTGCTCAAGATCTGGTGACAGACGGTTCTGAATATGTAGGAGGCCTGACATTCCTCCTCTTTGTACTGGGTTGGCAAATTTAAACCATACTTTCTGAGGTAGGATTATCTCAAAGGAGGGGCAGGAGGCTCTTTGATAAGTCAACATGAAATGTGTCTTAATTTCATGGAACCACATGGAAAGTTATTGGAAAGGTGAGCATTGTATTTTAAAATAATTGCCCCGAAGTGCTCAATTATATGTTTCTTAGTAACAACATCTGTTCGTAGGAAAATAAAGATCGAGTTCCCAGTCTCTCTAATGTACCCTTAAGTGATGAATAAACAGATTAAGGCATTTTATAAAATACATCTTGCATTTGGTGGTGACATTTTGCTGCATAGGATTAATCAAACAAGCCTGAAACAAAGAAGTGAGCTTTTAAACTTCTTTTATTTTCATACATACTGCCTTTTTTTTTTTTTTTTTTTTTTTAATTCTACAGGATTTTGGTAGAAAGAGCCTTGGAGTCAGAGAGATTAGTTACATGGATGAGTTAGTTATTCAATATCCCACATCTGTTTTCTCAAATATATGTGTGTGTGTGTGTGTGTGTGTGTGAATATATATATATACACACACATATATATAGGATAAATTCTCTGATGAGTTTCAGGAGATTGAATGAATTAGTTATAATTTATAAAACTGTGACTACAAAGCACTAATCCCAAGGTTCTACCCACAGTAGTGGTTTTTTTTTTTTTTTTGGGGGGGTTTTTTGCTCAGGG
>NW_006159569.1:2062829-2080562 GCF_000334495.1 Tupaia belangeri chinensis
CGTGGACACACACGCACACGTGCCTGGCATGAGTTTTAAGCCACCAGGTGCAGGGCGCAAACCGCGGTCGACTATGTGGGAGTCCAGCAACATAGCCATTATGCTAACTGCTGGTTCCCCCCACGGTAGTGGTTTTACAAAGGCTCACTATCTTTCTTCTTTCTCTTATTGATCTCATTTCAAGGTAAGTGAAACATAACTTCTACCATAAATGTAAATTACTCAGCTGTGGCCCATGGGTACACAGAATATAGTGGACAACCTATGAAATCAATGGTAGAGATTTTTTTCTCCCTTTTGTCAGAAGGCTTAAAATTTTGGAAGGAGGGACCAGCAGTTAGCGTAATGGCTATGTTGCTGAACTCCCACGTAGTCGACCACGGTTCAAGTCCTGGACCCGGTAGCTTAAAATCCCACCAGGCATGTGTGCGTGCGTGCCCAAGATCCCGAGAGGAGAATGAAGGAGAAGGGATTGTGGCGTGGCCATCCCTCCGAAAGGTGATTTCTCGCTTTCTGTCTCTCTGTCTCTATCTTTCTGGCGAGCGCACGCGCCCATGTAGCAAAAACCTCTCCAAAAATAATTAAATAAATAAAAAATTGGGGAAGGAAATCTTTGCCTAATTAATCTCTGAAAGCTCTGGGTGAAAAGTTAGGAGGTGCTCACATTTGGATTATGTACACAGCAGTACAAAGAAGGGTTTATCATGAAAATGAACCCCATTGGGGCTGGACAGTGGTGCACTGGTAAAATGCAATGCTCTGCAAGATTGCCCCTCATGGGAAGATTCTGGGTTCGTATCCAGACATCTCTGAGCACACTGGGCACACATGTGCCTATAATCTGAAGCTAGCTAAGGGTAGACTGTGGCCTCGGGATCCTGATGGAGGTGTTGTCTCTCTGTCTCTCCTTCTTTTAATCATGAAAGAAACAATCTTAAAAGAAAACAAACTCCAGATATAAAAGGCATAATATGAGTACATCCGATATTAATCAGTAAAAGAAAAATTCACTGGTGACCTTCGAAAGGAAGAAAAAGGAGGTGTGAAAGACCCTGGAAGATGTAAGAGCTCCTTTGAAACCTAACACATCCTCAAATGGCCCGACTCAGGCATCTGTCTGTTAGTCAGATGAATTTTTATTTTGTTTTTGAAAGGGGAACAAATATGTCCTCATGGTTTAAAATTCACAAAGCACAAAAAGTTATATAGGAAAACGCTTGCCTCCCATGTCTGTGTCTTTAATTTTAAGAAAATTATCGATTATTTTAGTGCTGTGCAAATAAAATTAGATACCTACGAGCAAACATATTTTCCTTTCTTTGTATACAAGTGGTAGTATAGTATACACATTGTTCTGAACCTTGCAACTCTTATTAAAAAATACAATTTGAGGATCAACTTATATTGAAACAGAAATTACACTTAGATGTGTAACTGAGAAAGGCTTCAGACCCTAGAATCCAAGACACAATGTGAGCATCTCCTGCTTCCTATCTCAATAGTATGACATAACTAAAGTCCTTACTGCCAAGAATATACGCATTATTCATTAGCTTATTTATTCATTGGTTTTTATCTACCCGAGGGAGAGCTAATAGAAAAAGAAGTAAAAGTCATCCTAAGGGTATCGGTTTGACTAAAAAAGTGTCTTCTGACAACTTCTGGAGGCCAAGAACATTGTTGTACATAAAATGTTCAACTTATCTGGAAAAAAAAAATCCCTGATACAATGTGCTCAAGTATTTGAATGAGGGCTTTTGTGATTACAGTTTCCTGTTCCCTTGAGCCACCAGGGAAAAGGAAAACCTTCTCTCACAGAAAAAAAAAAGAAAAAGAAAAAGAAAAAAAGACCCCACCAGATGCTGATTGCTTCTGCCATTCACAGGGTCATGAGGAAGCCAGGCCCTGCTGCTGTGCATTCTCGGAAAGAAGGAAGTCCCAGGTGGAATCACCGCCACGCAGTGTTGTCATGGAAAGTTTAAGTTCTGCAGCTGTCACTGCTAGCAAGCCCTGAAAGGAGAGCTTGAGAGACTTTATTAAATGTTTAAGGAACCATCTTACCAAGAAGAATGATTAAGGTAGATTTCAAAATATGTGATGAAAAAAATGTATATACCTAAATAGGCATTAACATTTGGATGTTAATCCTAAAATTCAACCTAGCCAGTAACCATAAGGCATCCAGAGTGTACCTGATCCTGTGCTAGGTTCTGAGGACACAGAACCAAATAAAAGGTGTTATCAAATAAATCATAGAAAAGGATGTGGGGCCAGCTGGTGGCATGGTGGTTAACATGGCTGGATCCCACCGGCCAACCTGGCTGTTTGAGTCTTGGACCCAGTGAGCGTGCCCAAAACCCTGAGAGGAGAACGGAGGAGAAAGGATTATCGTGTAGCCATTCCCTCGACGGGGGAGATTTCTCACTTTCCCTCTCTTTCTGTCTCTCTCCAGCAAGTGCACATATTCTATAGAAAAACTAAAAAAAGAAAAAGAAGAAAGAAGAATGAAAAGGATCTAACTTAAGTCTACACCAGGTTGTAGGAAATCAGCTTCTCTACAAGTCAGCCAAGAGATATTTCCCAAAGGTGATTGTCATGAAGCAACAAATGTTATGAGGAGAGATGAATGAAAACTCTCAGACAGAGATTCAAATTAGGAACAAAGTTAAAAAAAATATCACTGCATATTAGATTACAACCCACTGATCTCAGAGGTCTATGGGAGCACAAGGGTTAGTTAAAGTTTTAAAGTTCTTTTTCTTCATTCATAATAAAGTATGTGTGCATGCATGAGAGAGACAGAAGGACAGAAACAGAGAGGCACCCTCCACAGGGTCTATTCATGTTGTGGCCCCCTTCCTCCCGTCTTCTGCCCTGTCAGATTTTTTTTTGGAGAGGTTTTTGCTATAGGGCACGTGCACTTGCCAGAAAGACAGAGACAGAGAGACAGAAAGTGAGAAATCACCCCCCCCCCAGGGAAAAAGGACAAGCAGCACAGGGAAAATGGCCAAGCCGCAATCACTTCTCCTCCATTCTCCTCCCAGGATCTTGGGCACGCACGCACACGCGCCTGGCGTGAGTTTAAACCGCCGGGTCCGGGACTCGAACTGCCATCAACTATGTGGGCGTCCAGCGATATAGCCATTACGCTAACTGCTGGTCCCAGGCCCGTCAGATTTTTCAGCACTCACACATGCCCAGCAAGTTTCAGGCTGACCAGCCCCAGGATTCAGACTTCAGTCATCATGCGGGATCTGGCTTCTCTTATGTAGCTCATTTCCAGTATGACATGGAGCTAGCCATCCATTAGATTTAACTCATCCTAAATAAGAAAGGTGGGGGCAGGGAGGAGCCAATACTTGAGCTATGAATTTAATGAAAAGTTGCTGCTTAAGCAGCAAAATAAAGGAAGTGCTTTCTAGAGAAAGAATGCAAAAGGCAAAGATAGGAAACATATCTTGTTTTTAATTATAGCCCCATCTCCAGGCATATTGAGCTGGTCAGTGGCAATGGGATACATAAAGACAGATAGACTGATGATACATAGATAGATTGGTAGGAAGATAGATGGATGCATGCTATATGCACATATGCATACATAAAGAATGTTTTCTATTTTTAGTGGTATGAGAAAATGCATTTAAGAAAGAAAGCCCATTATAAGCAAAAGCACAAATTAAAAAATTATAGTTAGATACTTGGGAAAGGACTGAGGAAGAGAAGAATAGGACATTTGAAGTTTTCCTTGGGCTCTTCGAATACAAATAAGTTTGTTTCTTTTTTTCATAGAGAGCAGAGGCACTCACCAGAGAGAGACAGAGAGAGGGGAAAAAGAAAAAAATCACTCTCTGTGGAAAGTGGTCACATCACAATCCTGTCTCTTTCATCTTTCCCTCCTTTCGGGATTTTGGGCACATGCGCATGAACCCACCATGTTTCACAAGCTGCCGGGTCTGGGACTTGAAGCACATGGTTGCTCATGAGAAATGTCATTGTCTTAACACCAAGCCACAGAGTCAGCTCTAAATAAGTTCTATTACTAGGTTTGATTATATTATTCAACAAACTCATTATTGCTACTAAAATATAAACACCATCATAGGTGTAATGTTTTTTACCTCCTATACCAGGCTATCCTCAATATCTCAATAAATGTCTTATGCTTTTTCTCAAAGTGTCTACAAATTAAACACTGAATAGCAAGTGTACATGGTGGAATAGAGCAAGCACAAGGTGTCATATTAACTTCTGTCCTGAATAAGCTTTTGATCTAATGGAAGAGTCTACAGTCAAGATAATATTGTCTATTCCAGGTTTGCTTTATAGATCACTCAATAGTATAATACAAATTATAACAGTTACGTGAAAAAAATTTCTTGTAGAATTCCAGCACATAGTTTTAGTTCCTATCTGTCTGCTATAGAAGACATTCCTAAGAAATACAGTGAGATCAAGAAATGTGATGGAGAAAAGAGTGGAGAAGATGAGACTATTTTCACAAAATACAAGTAATCACACTCATCGTAAATTAATAAAAAAAAGTCTATATCTTGATTTATTTTCCCTTAAAAGATTAAAGCCTGAATAAACCACACATTGCTGACAGAGAATTTCCAAGTAAAATGTAGGCCTAGCAGCCAGATTTTGCCCAGTGCTCTAAGTGCTATCGCAGCTCACTCTTCCCCATGGCTGGCATGCATGTTACAGCTCATTTCTTACCACTATACATAATTCATTAGATACTATATGTAATTCACAACCTTCCCTGAAAATTGGAAGGCACAGACATTCCCATGCATTGTGGTTCCAGCTACTTGTAAGTGTGGCTTTTAAGTGCCAGAGCTATGGTTCAGTAAATTATTAGAGGCATATTAATTAGCAGCTTTTCATTAGGCAGTATTACAAGAAAAATCAGCTACAGAATAACTGGTGGAAGATCTGATTTATTGCACATCTTATAAAACAAAACCAAACAAAATTTGGGACAAGTTCATAATCCCTGTTGTACTAATTAATTCTGGTATTCACTAATGAACTCTAACATTAATAAAGTATGCAGTAAGTATAATGAATATTGGATCATGAAATGATATTTATATATCTAACTTTATGTTTTGTCCATAGTATTTAGAGCTGGAACAAACATTAGCTGTCATCTTGTCCAATCTGATCTTGTAAAATAACATAACTGAGGCTCAAAGATGAAATAAAATATAACCTGCCCAAGGTTACATTTCTAAATATTTAGGAGAAAAAAATACAAGCATAAGAAGAAGGAAAAATACTCTGGAATTTATGACTACTGGGATGACCTAGTTATGTTTGTTTGTTTTTTATGATTTGATAATTTTTTGGAACAAAATATAAGAATGCAAATGCTCAAAAAAAAGTAAAAACTCCAGATTTTTTAAATTCTCAAAATATGTTCCCAAGATCAAATGCATCAGAATTGTCTAAGTAGCAAGTTAAAATGAAGATTATGACTCTCATGAAAAACTTACAGTTAGAACATTCATGGTTGGCACTTTAAAAATTATATAATTATTAAGTTTCCAAGGTGATATTTATACAAGCATGAAACCCAGAGTTCTAGACAAATGTTCCCACCTTTTTATATTATCCTTCAGGTTCTATCTCCCTTCTCACTCCATGAAAGCAAAGATTTACTCTGTTTTGTTCATTGCTATATAAGTAACCAGAAAATGGGCACCCAAAAAATGAATGATCAAAAGCCTGAACAAGCTGATAACTGAGAGAATAAGGAATATTAAACTAACATTGATAATGTAGAAGTTTCAGTAAGTTAAAATGCTGCTCAAGTCAGTCCTGTAGTCTCATGGTTAAGGGAGCCAGACTGCGCATGATTGGCAAGGTTTGAATCCCAGGACCAGCAACTTGAAAAAGATGCATGCATGCCTGGGACCAGCAGTTAGTATAATGGCTATGTTGCTGGGCTCCCATGTAGTTGACTACAGTTCGAGTCCTGGACCTGGTGGCTTAAAACTGATGCCGGGCGCGTGTGTGTGCATGCCCAGGATCCCCAGAGAAGACTGGAGGAGGAGGGATTGCAGCATGGCCATCCTCCCTGGGGGGGAGAGGTGCTTTCTTGCTTTCTGTCTCTCTGTCTCTCTCTTGTCTAGCAAGTGCATGCTCCCTATAGCAAAAAACCTCTCCCCCCCTCCCAAAAAAAAGATACATGCATGCCCCAAGTCCCAGTAGAATGAGGAAAGGGAGGGAAGGGATTATGGTAGACCTCATGCCAAGGGGTAGTGCTTTCTCTCTCTTTCTCTGTCTCTCCATCTCTCACTATAAGTTTGCCTGCCTGCTGGCAATTAAAAAATTAACATGATTCTCATACCAATATGTAATGAACACATTTAAAATAAATTATTCAACTCATTAATTAATGAAGGCACCAGACAAATGGTAAAAGTAGTTCTTCAAAATTTAAGAAAGAAGAAGTTATCTAGGCCTCCAGCAAAAACATTTAAGAAAAATAAAACCATGGTATAATAAATTTACTAAGTTAGCTACAAAAGTGTCTCTTATCCTTTAGGGCAAAACATCATACTCTTACGGTTATCTTTCCACATGACAAAAATGTGTAAGCTAACATGTAACATTACAGTATCTGCCATCTAATCAAATAAAAACAGCAAAATCAAATACAGGTAGATTTTTCTTAAGGAATCAAATAACCCTTGGGCTATCCAGGAAAACAGTACCCACTACAACCACAAAAGACCATGTAGTTACCCTCTCACTTTATTTCCAAATGTTCAGTCATTTTTCTCATATCATATTAGACCATACGAAGAAGCATTATGGTTAAATAGCCTGTAAATTATATATAAAAAGGAATGGATTATCATAAAGCAAAATCCCTAAAGAGACATAGTTATAATTTTGGGTAAAAACTATAGATAAAACCAAGACTGAAGTGTGGGGTCAGTGGATGGAATTATGGGAGAGGTAGAATACCATTCTAATCTCCAAGAGGTTGTTTAAACACTTGAGAGGGCAAAAGAAAGATCAAATATAGGTCTGTAATCTGGGAAAATGTTCCTAGTTTACTACTGAGACAGTTTTACCAGGCACTCAAGATTTAAAGATCATGACAATGACTATGTGGCCCTTTAGCTAAAAGGACAGATATCACATCTCAACAATATGTATACCAGCTTTATATCCACTGACTAGGCATTTTATTGATGTCAGTGTACCACTCAGAAAAATAACCGAAATGATAGTATGCACCTGGAGAATTAGTTTTTATTTTTCTTTTTGTGTTTTATCTTCAATTGATGTACCATAGCTGTACATGTTTATGGGATAAAATGTGATGTTTTGATACATATATACATACATTGTATAATGATCAAGTCATGGTATTTAGCATATTAATCACCTCACACATGTATCACTTCTTTGTGGTGAGACGCTCTCCAGTTCTCACCTAGTTGGTTTGAAATTTATACTATCATATTGTTATATGCACCCTACTGTGATAGAGAACACTGGAACTTACTCTTCCAACCTAACTGCAAATTTGTACCTGTTGACCAAACTCCCCTATTACTTCTCCCCTCTTCCCTTGCCCAGGTTCTTGTAGTCACTATTCCACTCTGTACTTCAATGAGATCAACTACGTTAGATGCCATAAATGAATGAGATCATGTGGTATTTGTCTTTCTATGCCTGGATTATTTCATAATTTGATTAAAAATAGATGAAGGGAGGGTCAGCAGGTGGTGTGGTGGTTAAAGGCACTGGACTTCCACATGGCCAACTGCAGTTTGGGTCCTGAACCTAGAGGCTTGCTTTCCCATTTTCAGACTTTCTATCACTCTCCAGTGAGCACATGTGCCCTATAGCAAATTAAAAAAAAAATAATAATAAATTTGATTTAATTAATTACTCTTTTTAAAAAAGTTGAAGGAACTGAATAGAGATTTCCCAAAAGAAAACATACAAAAAGTCAACAGATCTATGAAAAAAAATGTTCTCCATCATTAATTATCAAAGATATGCAAATTAAAACAATAGTAAGGTATCACCTTACTCTAACTAGAATGAGTACTTTCAAAAAGACAAAATAATACCAAATGCTATCAAGGATGTGGAGCAATGGGAACCCATTTCACATGGGAATGAAAATCCATACAACCATTATGTAAAAACAGCATGGGCGTTTCTCAAAAAATTAAAAAACGGAACTTCCTTATGATCCAGCAACCCACTGCTAGAAATTTATGAAAAAGAATTGAAATATTCGTGTCAAAGAGGTATCTGCAGGCCTATATTTTCTGCAACGCTGCTCATAATAACAAAGACATGGAATAAGCCTAAGTGTCCATCAGTGTGAGTGAATAAATAGAGTATGATACAGGATATGCTAATTACCCTGATTTAATCATTACACATTGTATTCATGCATTGGAAAACTATATTGTTTCTCAAACATGTACAATCAATATGTCAACAACTAAAATTATAATTTGAAAAAGAAAATGTGGAGCCAGTTTGTGATATAGCAGTAACATAGGAAAGGCTCTGGGTTTGCATCCTGGGACCTCCTTGGGCATGCCAGATGTACATGTGCCTGTGATTTGGGCCAGCTGATACTGGGGATGAGCCATGGTATAAAGAACCCTCTTTTTGGAATAAGCAAATGTAGAGGCTTTTTGTTGTTGTTTTCTGTGTCCTAGGGTATGTGGGCTCATCAGAGAGAAAGAGACAGGGACAGTGAGAAGGGGAATGAGAAATTACCCCCAAGACAGATGGCCATGCCGCAATCTCCTCTCCTCCAGTCTCTTCTCAGGAGGAGATGTGCACACATGCCCATTGTGAGTTTCAAGCCACTGGGCTTGATTGAATATTTTTAAAAAGAACATATGGTAGAAAATACAGAATGTATACAATAGAATAGTTCTTTGCCATAAAAAAATGAAATCCTGTCATTTTTAGCAATGTGGATAAACCTTGAGGACATTGTATTAAGTGAAATAAAACTTATAATTTTTTTTCCCCCACAGAGAAGTTTTCATTTTGTTTTGTTTTTAAAGGATTTTGCTATAGGGTGCATGCACTCGCCAAAAATACAGAGAAATCCACCACCAGGGGAGATGGCCATGCCTCAATCTCTTCCCCTCCGTTCCTCCCTCAGGATCTTGGGCACGTACGCACACACGCCCAGCATGAGTTTAAGTCACCAGGTCAACTATATGGAAGTCCAGCAACATAGCCATTATGTCATCTGCTGTTCCTCAACACTGAGAGATTTTTGCTATAGGATGCATGCACTCACCAGAGAGACAGAAAGTGAGAAATTACTACTATTACCACCACCACCACCACCACCAGGGAAGATGGCCACAGCATTCCCATCTACTCCATCCTCCTCTCAGAATTTTGGGCATACACATACACATACATTCACCCGCCCGGTGTGAGTTCCAAGCCACCAGGTCGGGACTCTAACCATAGTTGTCCACTTGGGAGTCCAGCACCTTAACCACCATGCCACTTGTTGGTCCCCCTGGTAGACTTGTTTTAAGAAATGGATAAGACAAGTCTAAAAATGTTTATGTAAAAAAAAATTTATTGAGATCAGCAGGTGGTATGGTGGTTAAGGCAGTTGGATTCCCACATGGCCAACTACCCAAAATCCAGAGTGGTGGAGAATGGAGGAGAAGGAAGGGATTGAAGTATGGCATCCCTGTGGGGATGATTTCTCACTTTCTCCTCTCTGTCTCTCTCCACTCTGGCAAATGCATGCACTCTATAGCAAAAAGTAAATAAAAAAAAATTTAAAAAGCCATAAAACTTTTAGGACCTAGTAAATTCAGTATTAGTATTAGCTTGTATCACCATAATTATTTTGAAAAGTGATTGAGTGTGAGATGTAACAGGAATCCCCTTGATCCATAGATGCAAACAATCCAGGAGAATGAAGGAGTTAAAGCTCAAGGAGCAAACTTTTATTAATGGACAAAAGTTGCCTCCATCTATCCTCACCTGCAGAAAAAGAGTGGCCCTGAATTGAATTTTGTATCCTCACTAGGAAATTCATTGGAGTGTCTTTCTCTCCTTCTGGGTACCTTTCACTTCCATTCTGTGAGTGCTTTTTCAGGAGACTTTGTATCAGGCTCAGTTGTCCAGGAAGACTAACGGGGAGGTGTTGCTGACCTAAGTAGGCATGGAAATCATTTTCCCCAGTGGAAACGCCAATCCAAACATTATAGATTTCCTCTGTAGTAGATGTTTCCCCTACATTAGAGCAGCATAACTCTTCTGAACCCAGAACAGGGAGCCATGACAATGTCATCAAGTCACCTTCTCACTTTTCTGAAGCAATAACAAGCAAGATATTCACTATCCTATGGATTCAAGGATGCGGGGAAAAGAATGAGAAGAGGAAATAAATCAACCTTTAAAAATATCATGTATGTTTTAGTCAATGTAAATAGTGCTCATTTCAATCAGTACTTACAACTATATTTCAAAGACAATAAAATCCTACGCATTATAGATGAGAAACTGAGATATCATAAAGTAACCACAGATGCACCGCTGAGTAAAGGCAGAGTAGGATTATGGATGTGGGCTAGTGGCTACAACAGCTGAAGACTGTGGCTTTTCCACTGTACCATCTAGTCACCAGGGTTAGAAACAAACTGCCCTTTTTCATATGGTTATTATCTGGGAGCCAGTTAAAGAGAGAGTGTGGGGCTAGCAGGTGGCATAGCAGTTATGTTTCTGGACTCCCACATGGCTGACCATGGTTCAAGTCCTGGACCTGTCAGCTTAAAATTCACACTGGGAGCATGTGTGTGCATACACAAGGCCCCAGGAGAAGAATGGAGGAGAAGGGATTGCGATGTGGCCATACCCCTGGGGGGTGATTTCTCACTTTTACTCTTACTGTCTCTGTCTCTCTTCTGCAAGCACATGCATCATAAGGCAAAACAAAAAACTCCAAAAAAAAGAGAATGTGTTTTGTGTGTGTGTGTGAGAGAGAGAGAAAGGAAATGAATGTGTGTGTGTGTATGTTTATACAAAGGAATAGAGAGAAAGAGAAGGGGGAAGAAGAAAAAATAAAAGAGGAATTTTATTGATTTCAGAAAGGAACAGCAATTTATAAACATAATTGGGAGAAAACTAAAATGTGGTTTTCTCAGAGAATATTTAAAGGGTTTTGATTTTATCCTATTTGCTTAGCTATTTCAACTCTAGTACTTTAAAACAGAAATGGCAAGTTGAAAATAACAGATAGTTGGTGTTTGTTTACTCAGTAATGGTACAGAAGTGCCAATAAGTGAAGAGTTATTAAAATATTTTCCTATCATTAAAACACAAAGGACCAGCAGATGATGTAATGGTTACATCATGGGACTCCCACGTAGTTGACGGCAGTTTGAGTCCTGGACCTGGTGGCTTGAAACTCACACTGGGTGCCAGTGCATGCAAATCTCAAGAGGAGACTGGAGGAGAAGGGATTGCTGCATGGTCATCCTGCTGGGGAGTGGTTTATTGCTTTCTGTCTCTCTGTCTCTCTGGCAAGTACAAGAGCCCTAATAGCAAAAACTTCTCTAAAAAGAAGAAGAAGAAAAATAAAACACATTAAATCAGCCAACTGGTAACTGATTCTGAATGATATACACTCATAAAGGCATAACCATTTGATAAAATGCATCTAGCTCAGATGGGTGCTAAAGGGGTCTCTCAGCGTAGTACAAACATATGGTTTATGCTTTCTGTCTAGAACGTTGGCCAAGGCCACGGTTTGTTTAAATTCAAATTTATATACCTTTTTAATCTGCCTCCTTAATTATATCAGATCAACCCAGCCACTGCTAAGATGCTGTGCTCTACAGGCTGGGATCATACAGGAAGCCTGGGTTTGATCCAGCTGGCCAGAAATGGTGGCACGTACCAGTTATCCCTGCTACTAGGGAGGCTGAGGCAGGAGGACTGAGAGCTTGAGGCTGGTCTGGACAACACAACAAGATCCTGTCTGGAAAGGACCCAGGTATAGTGGTATATCCCCATAGTTCTAGCTGGGAAATTGTGGCAGGAGGATCATGACACCAAGACCCAATTTAAAAGAATTAAAATAAAAATTCTTTAAAAAATTGGGACCAGCAGATGTCACAATAGTTACATTGCTTGTCTCCCATGTGATCACTGCAATTCAAGTCCCAGACCTGGTGGCTTAAAACTCACACAGGGCAACTGTGTTTGCATGCCCAAAATCCTGAGAGAAGAATGGAGGAGAAAGGATTACAACATGGCCACCCTCTGAAGGGGTAATTTCTCACTTTCTATCTGTCTGTCTTTCTCTGTCTGGTGAGTATACGCACCCTATAGCAAAAATAAACAAACAAAACAAAACAAAGTTAAAAAAATAATTTTATTCTAATATCACCAATGCCTCCTAAAGGTTAAATATCTTGGACTATATTAACAGCTAGTATTGTTGTTGTTGTTAATGTTGTTTTAAGTTTTTTGTTTGTTTTTGCCATATCCATGTACACTTGCTGGAGAGAAACAGAGTAGAGAAAGGGAAAGTGAGAAATCACCTCTCAGGGGGGCTGGCCATGCCACAATCTCTTCTCCATTATCCTCTTGGTATTATTTTGGAAATACATGCATACACAACTGACATGACTTTCAAGACACAGGTTCTGGGACTTGAATCAGGGTCAACCATGTGGGTGTCCAACACCTTAGCCACTATGTCACCTGCTGGCCCCAACAGGTAGTTTTAAACATGATCAAATTATTATTGTACTTCATGAAAGCAAATTTTTATTTTGTATAATTTCATGACACTTCCAGTCCTGCCTGTGTGCTGCGGTCGACAACAAATTGCACTGCAGAACGGGAAACCACATGCTGACTGTGGATTGAGTCCCTGGCCCAGTGGACCTGAAAACACAACAGGCTTATGTGGTGCACATGCCCAGGGCCTCGTAGACTGGAGGACTAGAGGAAGGGAATTTCAGCATAACCAAGTCTATGGAGGGTGCTTCTGACTCTCTCTCATGGAAAAAAACAAATGGATTTTTTTTTTGTTTAGATATCTCATTCAGTAGCTCAAGGATTCTGTGGAATGGATGCCTTTAACCCAATGGTTCTCTACTTGGGGCACTTTTGCTACCACTTCAGGGAACATTTGACAATGCTTGAAAATATTTTAGCCTGTCACAGCATCTTAAACAAACAGGATTCTCCATGTCATCCCATTGCAAACAGAAATCCTGCTCCAAATTTCAAAAGTATCAAAGTTGAGAAACCTTGCTTTATCCATCTTCAGAGATGACTAAACCAAGTATCAGAGAACTAATTGCCCAAGGCCACACAGCTGAGCTCTTTTCCAGTCTTGACCAAGCATCAAATATTTCCATCTGTGTAGATGTTACTCCTATTGAAGTTGTGTTTCCACTTTTTAAGGGTACTTATATAGTTGGTCATGTTATAACATTTTCAAGGTAATGTAAAGTGCATCTTCTTTTGATTTGCAAGGGAAAGATCTGCATATCTAGGAGCAGTGGGGCAGAAAGGAAGGCTGTGCTCTGGCAGGATCTCAGCATGACTTGCCTTTTGCTGGTGTAGCTGCCCCAGGACTGAAACACAGAGGTTGTCTGATGAGAACCAAGGCAGACAAAGAAAGTCTATTTACCCAATTAAAGCTGAGTTAGATGAAGTGGGAAAGGGAGAATAAGGAGATCCGTGCACAGAGGTAGAAAGACGACTGATGAGGACATCCATGTGGGTGAAGAAAGGACGTCTAAAAACTATTCTTTGTTCAAGTGCTGTCTAGGTTTTAAATGATACCTATAAGTGTGGTTTTGGGTGTGCTAACCACAGTTCCAGAGATCCTAAACTGAGGAGAACTTCAAAATCACAATAGAAGCGGGAACCAGCAGTTAACGTAATGGCTATGTCGCTGGACTCCCACGTAGTCGACCGTGGTTCGTGTCCCGGACCCGGTGGCTTAAAACTCACGCCGGGCGCGTGTGCGTGCGTGCCCAAGATCCCGAGAGGAGAATGGAGGAGAAGGGATTGCGGCGTGACCATCCCCCCTGGGGGGTGATTTCTCGCTTTCTGTCTCTATGTCTCTCTCTGTCTGTCTGGAGAGCGCACGCGCCCTACAGTGAAAATCTCTCAAAAAAAAAAATCACAATAGAAGCTAGTTTAAAAGTGGGGAACTATAATCCTTTGTCCAAAATTCTGATTCATTAGCTATAGGCCGGGGCCTGGCAAACTGCCCTTTAACACACTCACTCCCTTTATTGATTTTTATTCTAAATCTCTCAATAAGTCAAATGCTGAAGGAAATGCTGAAGGAAGCCAAACCTGAAACACACAGAGGTTAACCTTGATCTTCCTCTCTGTGCTGATAATGTCTACCCCAGTGTTTTTGAAATATTGGTGATTTACTGTTGGGTTTCCTAACCTGAATGGTCTGAAATCTCTTTTATGGACACTACAGAAAATACTCAGAAATCGAAAAATAATTTCTTTATAATTTTTCATTATCTGGGAATAATTTCCATTTAATGTTCCTTTCCATCAGGTAAAGTACACGAGTTTGAGGTTTTCTTGGTTCATTTTGTTTTATTCCATCCAACAGCTATTAGTGACTACATATATATCAGGGCTTTGGGTTGGAGAATTGAAGATGGCTTTGAGGGCTCAGAGTAGTCTCTCTAATTCAAGCTATCACCTTCTCTTGCAGGCGGTCACTGACATATACACCAGCTAGTTTGGTTCTTTGCTGTTGTCCCATCACCATGCAGGCAAACATTACTCCTGCCAGGTCTCTGGTCTTGTGCTTTATGCTGTTTGTTCTGTGTCCTGTTTGTTCTGGGTCTAGCTTTAAAACTTTACCAGTCCTGCACACTCTGCTCTTCACTTACTCTTCTAGTTACAAGCAACTTTCTGGGTGTTTAGCCCACTCTCATCCCTCATGTTGTATTACTCACTGTATCTGGACTCAAATGTTATTACTCACCTTATCTGGACTAGTTTTCTCAAATGTATTTATTTTTACTACCTTATTTCATATCTGAGTTGTGTACCTGGATCAATAGAATAGATTTCTAATTGTTCCTTTTGCTTCCAGACATCTAATCAATATTTGGATACTCAATAGTTACAGAATAGTCTCCAGTGAGGCCAGCAGGTGGCAGGGTGGTTAAAGTACTGGATTCTGACATGGCCAACTACAGTTAGAATCCCAGACTCAGCAGCTTGAAATTCACACTGGGCATGCGTGCATGCATGCATGCATGAAATCCTAAGAGGAGACTTGAGGAGAAGAGATTGCAATATGACCATCCTCCCTGAGGGGGGTGGTGGTAATTTCTCTCTTTTCCTTTCTTAGTCTCTCCAGTTATCACCTCACTTCCTGCCATATCCTGCCTTATATTTTGACGTCCCATAGTTCCATAGCATTTATTGAACCACATATACACCTCTCTCTTTCCTGACTCCATGCAAAGCTCATGTTTTTCCCTCTTTCTGAGATGTCTTCTCTAACTTTACTTACCTAGACAAACTCAGCCTACATTTTAAGACTCAGCCAATAACTCACCTTCAGTATAAAGTACTTTCTGATCTCCCTTTCTCTAAATTATTCTAGAACATGTGGATAGTTTTATCACAAAGTCATACTTAGACCTTTCATAATAGGTGATCAGTGATACAAGTACAGGGAAAGAATCATATTCACTTTTTTATTTACATCTTAGGCTCTAGCACCATGCCTGGAAGACATAATAGTAGCCCAATACATCTTTGTTAAAATAGTATAGATGTTCAAAACACATGTGCTGAACTACTCAGAACCAAGGATGTGTTGATTCTTTTATTTGAAGCTGGTCTGTGGTTTCCGTGATTGAAATGCTGACATGATACTAAGTTGCCGCCAAGACCTCCTGTGACAGAAAACAAACTTCGCCAAGGATGGACCCAGAGTAGGCAAGTATAAGTTTCTTGTTTATTTGTTTGTTTTATGTTGTAATGTCCTACTCTTTACTTCCCCAGTATCTGAATGCTAGCCCTTCTCTTTGTGATATAACCATTCATTTTCCAAAAGCCCACAAGTGTTTAAGGAAGGTATTTTAAATTTCAGAAAGACTCCTTCTAGACCTTTCTCCCAGAAAAGTGATCAATTCATTTGAACTTTCACTATGGTCATAGTGATCCTCCCCAAGGTTTGAAGTTTCTCTCTAGCCTTTTAGCTCAAAAATTCTATTCCTGGGCCATCATTCCAGAGCTCCTTCTAAAGGTGAGCTCTCCATTAGCACAAATAAGGAGAAAGACAGAAGTAGAGAAATTACATATTTGACCTAACAGAAGCTGTCTTTCTAGAAAATTGCTGGACTATATCAGACAATGTGAAAATGCAGTTCCTCAAACCATAACAAGTGTCCTTTCTCTGACATATTCGCTGAAGACACTTGAGCAATCCTGTGAAAACTATCCTTAATGGTTTCCTAAAGTGTTGACTGCTGGCAGTTTCAGAAGTCTGTTTCACCCCATTCACACCTTTTTCCTCACGTGCCAGTTGCTATTCCCCAGCCCTAGGCCTCCACTAAGTCTCTCCTGGTTCTGTCATCTTGGCACATTCCAACCCATCTGGCAAATACATCAATTCTGAGTTGTCTAAATTTGCTGTTCTATCCAGGGATTTAAAAACATATTTCACATTGACTTTACTGCCTAAATTAAAAACTGAACTCTGTCATGCCTCTACCTAGGGGGAATTAATTTTATAAGTGATCATTGTAAAAAAAGTAAATTTTTTTTTACAATGTAAATCACTGTAAATTTCTGATTAAATTTAATAATTACTCCAATAAAAAGAAAACAAAAGCAAGAAAGATTGATTCAACTTGCTAAGTAAAATAAAATTAAAAGAACAACAAGGTTTTCTGTTTGTTTGTCTTATTTGGGTTTGGCTATGGCCATAGGGCATGTGCACTTGCCAGAGAGAGACAGAGAGAGATAGAGAGGGGAAAGTGAGAAATCATCATGAGGAAAGATGACCGTGATTTTTCAAGCAACTGAGTCTGGAACTCTAACTACGGTCATCCATGTGGAATCCAGCTCCTTAACTGCCATTCCACCTGTGACCTAATATTGGTTTTGCAAGTAAGTGATTAAAAACTAATATTTTTTTAAGTCTAACACAATAGACAAGTAAAAGTGGATAAGGATTTTTGAGTTTTTTACTGAACTGCAACTAAAAAGTGATAATCCTTGCTTGGTGACTAGATCCAGAGCTGCTGTTTATTCACATATATAAATAAAATTGTGCTCTGACTTTATCAATATTTCTAAATTAATTTTGCTTGATAAATAACCTCTTTTGCTGATAAATAATCTCTATGACTTTCTCTATTTCTCTGTACATTTGGAAGGCCTACTTTGTTTCATCTTCATTTCCCACTTAGAAAAACTCCATCTCTTTGGTGAAGATTTAGTCAATTGTCAATTCTTCACAAAGGGTTTTCTAGTCAAAGATAGTCTTTGTTGGTTGAACTGTCCATTCCAATGCACCAGTAACACATTATATTCTTCTCTCATAGCACCTATTTGATTATTCTGTGATGATCTGTATACCTAAGCGTTTTACCACACTAGAGTATATGAATGCTTACATTTTGTACCCTTTTATTTAAAAAAAGAAAATTGTCAGAATGTGTATACTTCAGGGAGAGA
>NW_006159569.1:2080593-2117570 GCF_000334495.1 Tupaia belangeri chinensis
AGAAAGAGAGAGAGAAAAAGAGAAAGAGGAGGAGAAGGAGTAGGGAGGGAAGGGGGTGAAATAAATCAATTCTAAGGTGTCTAAATTTGTTTTACTATGGGGAACGGTCACACTACAATTCCTTTTTCCTCCATTTGTCACTCCATTCAGGATTTTGGTCATGTATGCACATGCATATGGCATGTTTTTCAAGCCACCAGTTCGAGGACCCGAGCAACACAGTGGGATCCCGTGTGGGATCCAGCCACCTTAACCACCACACCACCAGCTGGCCCTTTTCACTCTTTCTCCTAATGCTCAGGGCTATACCCTACACATAGTAAGCTTGAGTACAAGCTAAAGCTCTTCATGATACACCTGTGTCACATACCTCTTGCTTTCTACTTAGATGTTTCTCTGAACATCTCTTGGGAGATGCTTCTGGAATGCATCAGGCACTCATACACAAGCCAGCTGACATTGCAAAGGAATTAATGACTCTGGGACCACACTTAAACAATGCCAGTAGATACATGCTTCATCTTTAGTCCTCTAGATGCTCAATTCTGAGATAAAGTTTTTACATCTTCTCAGAATGCTCGAGCAAGACTGAAAGAACTACTTACCTAGAGCAGGGTTAACGATGTCATCATGAATCATTGTTTTTGGTTTCCCTTCTTTTCTTGTTTCACTTCAGTCCTTTCCTTTTGTATTATTTCCTAAATAAGATACCTGCATTTGAGCCCTCATTTAGACTTTTCTTTTGGTTCAACGCCAAATAACACTAAAGTTTACAGAGCATCTCTCAATGGGGACCATGAAATGCTCATGGAAGTGATCTATTTTCATGAACATAAGATGAATAATACTAAAGATCCATATTGAATTTTTTTTAAGTTTTGCTATAGGGCATGTGTGCTCACCAAAGAGAGACAGAGAGAAAGAGAGATAAAGAGAGAGGGAGAAAATGAAAAATTACACCCCCTCCAGAAGGGATGGCCTTGCTGCAAGACCGTATACTCCACTCTCTTCTCAGGATTTCAGGTACACAATGCACATATGTCCAACATGTTTTTCAGATCAATAGATCCAGTACGCAAACCACATGGTGAGCCATGTGGGATCCAACCCACTTAAACACTGTGTCACCTGCTGGCCCCAGTAATATTTAAGGTTATCCTAGATATAACCCTAACCTAGATACAACCCTAGATTGCACATTTCAAAAATTACTCAAAATTTATAGCAGTTAGCATAACGGCTATGTCGCTGGATTCCCACGTAGTCTACCGTGGTTCGCGTCCCGGACCCGGTGGCTTAAAACTCACGCAGGGCGCGTGTGTGTGCGTGCCCAAGATCCCAAGAGGAGAATGAAGGAGAAGGGATTGCGGCGTGACCATCCCCCCGGGGGGTGATTTCTCGCTTTCTGTCTCTATGTCTCTCTCTGTCTGTCTGGTGAGCGCACACGCCCGGTTGCGAAAACCTCTCAAAAAAAAAAAAAAAATTATTTCCAGTCCTAGATACCTTCCCAGAACTTTTCACTTCTCTACCCTCCCTCTTGGATCTGGTTGGATCTGCTGTCACCAAACACACAGGAAGTAGTGCTGTGGCAATTTCAAGGATACAGTAGAGGAGCCACAGTCCATTTCTCTCTCTATTGAGATACACAACTTTGGAATCCTAAACTACCATATATAAAAATTTCAACTGTTTCAATCCTTAGTTACTGGAGGCTTTTAGCCCAGGTTCCAGACATGTGAGATAAGAAGCCTTGAAAGGATATCAGCATCAGTCACATTCTAAACACCAGCTCATTAAAGACTTTGAGCCACAATCTTTTAACTGTGTCTCTTCTAAATCCTGGCTCAAAGAAATGGTAAGGAACAATAAATTACTGTACTTTTTTTTTTTCTCTTGCCAGAGGACAAATGCACTTGCGGGAGAGAAACAAACAGATACAGAGAGAAGGGGAGAAAACGCCCCTTAGTGGGGTGTGGTTATGCCCCAATCCTTTATTCTCCACCTTTCTACTCTGTTGGGATTTTTGGGCACATAAACATGCACACATGACCACTGCGAATTTTTAAGCTGCTAGGGCCAAGATTGAACCACTGTCAGCCATGCAGAATCTAGCTCCTGTAGTTACTAGGCCTTGGGGCTAACCCCAGATTGATGCCATAAAATGTTAATCTTTAGTATGATCTGGGTATTTTTATCTTTTTAAATGAAGAACAGATGACTTGGACACTAGGTAACATTTTGTTTTATTCTATAACTTCTTAATATGTAGTTTTTTTATTCCTCCTGAATATAATAAATCAATGAAACTACTAAATATTTCTTGATAGCCTCAAATTAGGACAAGAAAATGCCTAGGAGTCTTGTGATGCCTAGGTTTTTTTCCCATCCTGCAAAAACAGTTGGCCACTGTGGTGAAAATGTATCAGATCATAGAATTACTTCATGTCCTATAAATGAATGATAAATAAAACTAATCCTACTTACTCAGTTTCTCAATTTTAAAATTATACAATTGAAATCTTAGAGAAGCAGCCATAATTATGTGTTTAACCCTGGTAAACTTGCTGTAGTTGTAGTAGTTCTACTTTTAAATGTATTTGGAAACATTCAAATTCTTTACCAGAAAAAAAAAAGCATATGCATATACAAACTAAAATATTTTTTTAAATTTTAACTTTATTTATTTACTTACATATTTTAATTTGACCAGAGAGAGACAGAGTGAGAGCTAGAGCAAGAGAGAGAGAGAAGGCAAGTCACCACAGTTAGCCATGTGGGAGTCCAGCACCTTAACCACCATGCCACCTGCCGGTCCCTAAACTAAAATATTCTAAATCCCATCAGCAATTTTGTAATCTCAATTACAGGGAGAATGCAGAAAATGTATTGAAAAAGAAATTTCCACAAATCTTTCCTGTACTTCTCATCAAGATATTCTCTAATTCTTTATCTTTTGCATTTTGACCTGTATATATGACTTGCTTGCACCAGAAAATATGATTCAGGAAGTTAAAAGTTGCTCTGTCCTGGGGTTGGGCCACTCATGATTACTAGAAACCCTTCAATCATCATATGAAGAAACTCCAGCTAGTCTCCTGGAAGATGAGAAGCCACATGAAAAAAATACCCCATCCATCTTAGCCACCCCTATAGTCCCATACACTTAAGCCCAGTTATTTTAGACTACCTAGCCCCAGACCCAAATTAAACCATTTTAACTCAAATAATTTTGAACAAATAATTAATGCTTCTTATATCAATCCATTAAGTTTGGGGTGGTTCATTACATTACAAAAATTAGTTAATGAAAATAGGAAGTGTTTTACCTTATGAATCACATGAAAATATATGATTCTTATTCAACACTCCAAGTCTCCTGTACTGGAATATATAGTGTGCCCAGGAAAAGTCTGTTTTCCTTTGCAATGTTCATTCCTGGAAATCACTTTCATGCTGTAATTACAGGCATGATGGCAGTGCTCGATTCTCAAGTGAGCCAAGCTGCTGAACCTAAATTCACTTGACCAGCTGGGTCAGTGAAAATAAATGGCTTTCTTTGACCAGAGTTGGCTTGGCTCCCTTAATAGTATCATTTTATATCCCTGGTTCAAGGACACAATTTTGCTGGGCAGGGGCACATTACTGATAAACATGCCACAAAGAAATAGTTGGCTTGAACAGCAGGTGCAATTTTTTTTTTCCACGCAAGAGATTCCAAAAAGTTTTCTTCCTCTGGGTTGGCCTGAAGGTCAAACCTTATTAAAGGTTAAAATAGCAGTTAGGCTAAGTTTGACTGGGAAGGAAACTGCTTAAATTCTGTTTTTCACAAGTAGCATATTTGGAACTGGGAACCTTCTTCATTGTCACTACTCACTTGTTATATGCTGGAGTAAAATTGCTTTTGTCCTGTTCTAAAACTGCAAAGGAACCTGGGTATACGCCTCATTCTGACTGGTATACTAGGAAAACACCTGATTTTTTTTTTAATGCATTTTCAGCTTCAATCAATAGTTCTACAGCACAATGTCAAAAATTCATGCACCTTCAAAGTTTCCAGGTGTCACATTGTATCAAACACTCCATAATAGATAATATATAAGCACTGCCTTCACAATAACTATTATGTAGCTCACAGGCATGACATAGTTAACATCCACACTTTGGGCTGAATAATCTGACAACTTTTCATTTAAAAATAATAAAGGGCTCATAAGGTGCATTTTCCCATACATGTTTTATTTCATAGCACTTCCATACCTCCGGTTTGTATTATTCTCTCTCTGACATTTTGCATGTCATATGGTGAGTTTCCTCAGGGAAAGTAAATCAGATTTCTGCCTGGAGTGCAAACTGACTAATAATAATCATCACCATAAAGGAGTCTGTTGTGTTTGGGACCAAAAGTGCTATCTGGTTGTTATGGAAACCAGGATTTGAAAAAGGATGCCTGGATGTGAGGGGCAGGCACCAGCATCCCCAAGCCCATTCTTCATCCAAGCTTCTCCCAACAGAATAATTTCCAATTATTCCTAAAATGGATGCAGAGTAACGGATTGTCAGCTTGTAAGGACTAATCTCACTCAGTACAGGGACCACATTTTTATCACAAAATATGACATTTCCCCCTTTTTACTGGACTAATTTGACAGAAAGAGAGACTAAGTGCATAGCCCCGGTGGAAGCTATGTATCAGGAATGCTAATTGATACGGCAGAGGTTGTAGACCTATCTGATATGTTATCTTCCTTCTTGTAAATGTGTTTGCCTTTGTATCTACCTTTCAAGTGGAAGTCATGACTTGCTCGTGTAAATAGCATCTGTCCATTATACATAATCATATCAAACTTTCTGGTATGGTATTACTTCAATTATACTCATCAAGGTATTTCAACTGTTTATTTACTATCAGTCTCTCTACTAAACCAAGAAAGCTAAACACACAGGATCTTGCTCTGACTCATCTCTTTATCCCCAGATTTTGGAGCATGTCACACACCTAACACAGATGCGCTAGAGTATTTTGGGTAGTTAACAAAGTCACAGCACTGCTCAGAGAACATAGCTTTAAAAATGAATTGGATTTTGTGGTTAAGAGATGCTGAGTTAGAAACAAAATCTGTACATACTGACATGGAACTTGCTTAAGTTCATTAAACCCTCCAAAATTCATAGGGGTTTATTTCTTATATGAAAAATTGGTATTAAAAAAACTCTCCCTCAGGGGACCAGCAGATGACACAATGGTTACGTTACTGGACTCCCATGTAGTTGACTACGGTTTGAGTCCTGAGCCCAGTGGGCTTCAAACTCATGCCAGGCATGTGTGCATGCATGCCCAAAATCCTGAGAGGAGAAAGGAGAAGGGATTGCGGTGTAGCCATCCCCCCTGGGGGAGGGGGTGGTGATTTCTTGCTTTCTGTTTCTGTCTATCTCTGTCTCTCCAGCAAGCGCACACACCCTATATCAGAAATATTTCTTTAAAAAAAATACTCTCCCTCAATGTGGCTTGAAGATGATATAACATAATGTAGTTAGTCTTCCAATAATATTGATTGAATATAAATAATCAGCTAAGATTTGATACTTAATTATACTTTAGCCCTTTGACTCAATGTGGCCAAGCTCAAACTACTTATTCTTGAGTTCATGACAATCTATCCTTTTACCCATTAATACTTACAGATAATAATCATTGAGTCATTAAATTATGAACTATGTCATTTTCATCATGTGATACATTTTAAACCAAATAAAGTCCACTGGAGATGTATATTATTCCTTTCTTTATTAAAAAGAACAATTTGCCTCTACACCTAGGACTAGGTTGGATACACAAAAAATATATATCTTATTTTAGATGTAAAGATGGAAACTTGTATTTCTTCAAGTGAAGTTAAACGAATGGTAGTCACATGAGTTTTAGGTAAAGAGCAATAATAAAGGCATACAAAGAAATCTATTTGAGAATAAATTCAAGTGATTCTATTTAGAAACTCAAATTTATTGTTCATTGATAAATTACTAGATTTTGTCTTCATTTCTTGATGCCTCCTTTAACACTTAAATATATTTTATTTATTCTTCCCAAAACACTCCACTGACTGCTCATGATTTTTAAGTTTGATTCTCCCATTGAAGATTTTTTCCTACTTATTTTTGTTTTAACAGATTTCACCCTTCACTTGAATCCATTATTTTGCCTCCAAACTTTAGTTCCTCTGCATTGGATAAAACTGCTCACTCTAGTTGTCAGGGGAATGGGGAGAAGGGAGAGAGGGTATGGAGGCTTTTATTTCATTTTATTATTTTAGTTTGCTATAGGGCTCATACACTTGCCAGAGAGAGAGAGAGAGAGAGAGAGAGAGAGAGAAATCATCCCCAGGGTGGATGACCATTCCCCACAAACCTTTTACTTCTAGTATCCTCTAGGAATTTTGGGTATGTACAGACATGTACCCAGTGCATCCAAGACTCCAATCAAAATGTACCCACGTGAGATCCAGCTGCCTTAACCTCTATCCCATTTGCTGGACCAAACATTCATCTTTTTAGACTAAATTCATTGCCATCTCTTTGAGGAGTTTCCTATTTCCCCTACCTTCCTACCCAATGGAGACTCCAAGCCCCTTATCTCTATGCTGAGCCTGTGTGTAATTCTAGTCCATAGTTATTAAAAAATATGTTGTAATATATTGATTCATCTATATACCTTAATATAATCCCATACAAGGCAGAGATGTCAGTGTTAGCAGAATGTTTTGTGCTGTGTGGAAAATAGTGAACACTTCTAAATCAGTTTATATTCCATTATTTTTATGATACTGAGTAGTTGTACAGAATTTGGAAAACACACAGTAAAAAATCTACCAGTTAAATAGTTTATCACAGAACTATTTTACCTGTAACATATTGCCTTCAGTAGTTTTGCATTTATTTTATAATTTATATAATTGGACATATTGCATGTATACAATTTTACTTATGGTTTTGCCATTTAATATAACATAAACATTCCTGTATTTTGTACACTCTTCACAATTTATTCTCAATGCTTCACATCTTATCTGACAAAAATATTTTAATTCTCACTTATGTTGGAAATAGTTATCAGTGAATATGTCTTTGCACAAACTTATTTTCTTCTTTGGAAGACATCCTTATGGCAAGTTCTGAGAAGTAATATTACTAGCCTAATGGGTCTGCATTATTTCATGTGTTTTAATAAACATTGCCAGTTTTTTCATAAGAGATTAAACAAAGTTTCATACAGATACCTATAACAAACATGGGCTTCTTTCTCTCCACTCATGCTCTCATTGGCTACCATGACTAATTTTTTCTAATATAATAGCTATGCCAATCCTATTTCATTTCATTAGATATCAGATTGTTTCATTTCCTTTAAATCAACAATCACACAACGAGCAGCTATTATATAGCAAATCACTGCTAATCACTGAGAAAGCAAAGGACGCATGAGTCCTGCCCTTTTATTCTCATGACCAATGCAGAGCACAAACAAAATCAATTCAACGCATAATGCCCTGAGAGAGGCAGACAGCACTCAGAGAGTATGAAGAAAGGTTCCACAAAGGCACACCTAGCTATTGGGAAAGTTTATTAGTTAATGTAATATATTTTATGGGAATTGTCTGTTCTTTTATTTCTTTCTATAGATTTTTACTAAAGGGCACATGTGCTTGCCGGAAAGATGGAGAGACAGAGAGACAGAGAGACAAAAAGTAAGAAATCACCTCCCCCCAAGGGGGATGGCCACAACGCAATACCTTCTCCACTTTCCTCTCAAGATTTTGGGCATGCACACACATGTGACTGGCATGTGTTTCAAGTCAGCAGGTTCAGGACTCAATCTAAGGCTGACTACATGGGAGTCCAGCACCTTAACCAGTATGCTACCTGCTGACCCTGGTAATTGTTCTAAATGTCCCTCCTCCCACTAAGCTTACTAGCTAACCTGGCAGCACCCTAGCCCTCCCATGCAAGGATCTCAATGTGGCTACCCTGTCTCAACAGTCTTGTACTGTACCTATTCGTACTCTCCAGAAGCCACCTCATACCTCAAGCAAAGGAAATGAATTATTTCTCGCCAACTATTTGTTTCAAGTATATTGTCAAGTGTTACAAATAATTCCCTGAAATTTTAGGTGTGACAAATTACATTATTATCTGGCATCTATTGATGACTTAATTTACTATTAGTTTTTCTACGCAAAAATGCTTCATGACTTTCCTGAAGACCCAAACATCCCAATGCATGAAGTCCAGTCAGCCATTACGGTATACATACATGAGCATTTTAGGAGGCACAGATGTTTTCCTTTAGTCCATTAATTGCTATTCCAAGCAATCTAATCATTGTTCCCTAGATCATTAAGCTAGCCAGACCTCAAAACATGACAAAATGAGAAATCCCCCAGTAAAATGCTCCAAATATGAAATCCGGCACAAGGTGGTCCTGGATCCAATTTTTTCCTCTTGATTTTTGTTTTTCACTTAAACTCAATGTCTGCCTCCTTTTAAAAATTATTCAGTGCATTCTATCAAACCCAAAATGTTTCAGAATGCATGGAGCCCAATTGCCCCCAAGAGGGAAATATGAATCACCAGGATCCTTATGCTTAGTTATGTTTTCTCCATCAACTTAAACACTTAGCAACAAAATCTTAGCAATACAGGCGCTTCAGTAAAGTATCATTCTTAATAATCCAGGTTGCAGAGGAAAAAGAATCAGCATGTTCTAATAAACCCTGCAGAAACATACCTTTTGTAGTGGAACCCCCATGCTGTTCCTTTTGACTCAGGCAAGCTCTAATAATACCTTCCTATTTCTCGATACTTGCTGAGGGGCCACTTCACATGGTTCTTCAGACATGACAACAGCTATGCCTTCAAGACACAACTTCATCCCACCCCATTTGAAAACATATTGCCGACTTCCAACACCTGCAATGGCTTGCAGGCGGGGGAATTATTCCCTCACAGCTGCATCTTGAAATTAAAGTCCGTTTCATTTACTTGACCCTGGAGCCTTGTCCAAACAAGCTCACTTGAGCTTTACCCAGATGGTGGCCATTTACTACTGCCTCATTCATTACTATTCCCTTAAATCATGGCTCTGAGCCAGCTGGCAGACCGACATAGCTTTTTAATGGGAAGATTGCACATCTTCATTCCTAATTGGGTAAATACAAAAAGTGGCCATAAAAACAGCAACAATATCCATGTTGTCTTGTTTTCCCTATGCATGAGCCTGCATCATACATCACTGATATTTAATTAATCAACTGAGTCAATGTGTTAATAGGGAAAAAATAGCATTTGTGAATAATAACAAAAATGATATGTAGGTTTGGTTATTTATATTAATCAGAAATAGAAATAGATCTACATTCAGGGGCCCTATAAAAACGTGCATTTATGCTAATCTCATGGATCTGCAGGTGAACAATCACTTGGCTTCTCTAGGATAGCCTCTGCTGGGCATTATTTTATATTTATTCTTAGGCTGGGTTGAAGGGACAGAGGTCACCAAGGACATTCTTGTCTTATGATGAATCACTGGCGGAACTGTGCCAAGGAAAACTTCAAGCACATTGAAGGTCTATACTTGAGTTGAATCCACTGGTCAAATTAAGATGCTTGCCTAAGCTTGAGATTAATGGTCCTGGATAATAAACTTTATTTATAGTACAAGGAGAAGGGGAGTAAATATTTGCTTAACAGTGATCCAAATCATCATAATTATACACAATATAAAGGATATATAGTAATGTTGAAAATAAAATTATAACACTGGATTATTAATACTTTCATATAAGAGTATACATAACCATATATGTGTGTATAAATAATATATTGGATTGTCAGGAAAGTCATGATGCATTTTTGCATAAAAAAGTACATTGTGATTTTCCTGACAACCTAATATTTATGTAAAGTATATATAAACATATACCCTATGTTTATACTATTTATACACACACACACACACACACATTATGGTATGAAGATATCCCTCCAAAATTCACATGCTCAATGCAAATTCAATGTGGTGCTTTTAAAAGGTGGGACCTTTGGAAGATAATTAGGTCATGAGGGCATATCTCCTATAGAAGTCCAAGGGAGCTTGTTCATCCTTTCACCATATAAGGACACAATAAAAAGACACTGTCTTTGAAGTAGAGAGAAAGCCCTCATTAGACACTGAATCTTCTGGGGTCTTAATCTTGTTCTTAACATCCTCCAAAACTGTAAGAAATAAATTTCTATTTTTTAAAAATTGCCCAGTGTAAGGTAATTTGGTGTATAGTCCTGAAAGAACTAAGACAAGTGATATTCCAGGATAGAAGACTTTTAAGATATAAACAGCCAAAAATATAAACTCTTAATCTATGAAGAAATAAAATTAGTGATCAATATTTAAATAATTTTTAATTAAATCTACAAGAATCTTTAATTTCACCTAATATATTCATAATTTTTTTCCTTTTTATTATAATATTCATTCATTTAATTGCTATACATTATTTAGATTGTAGAGACTTTACCCAGCATAATATACATCTCATTCCAGCCTAGTTAAGAATACTATACACATCCTCATCAACAGATAAACTATATCTGTGTCCTACAAATATCTTACCTCTCTATTTTTTCCCCAAATTTCCTTTCCTATACTCTTCCCTTCCCAGACTCTCTTTTTACTTTGTCTCTAGTGTCCATAACAATTTTTAATGCATTTATGTCCTCCAGTCTTTCAGTCTCTACCATAGAGTGTGGACATTGGTATGTGTTAAGTGAAGACATACAATTTCTCTCTTTCATAGCAACAAGTATTCCATATTCATTACTTTCTGTCAAATTCCAGGGCCTTGTTGCTTTTTATGGTTGAATAGTATTCCATGGAGTATATATGCCATACTTTTTCAATCCATTCCTCTGTTTGTAGACATTTGGGTTGATCCCTGTCTTACCAAACATGAATAATGCTGCAATATAGTTATGCAAGCGCTTTTTCTACTGAGCGTTCTCCTGTTCTTTGCATAGATGCCCAGTAGTGGAATAGCTGGATCATATGGTAGTTCTATTTGAAGGTCTTTGAAGAACCTCCATATCATTCTACATAGCAGATGGACTGATTTACTTGCCCATCAACAGTGTAGGATTGTTCCCCTTTCACCACATCTTCTCCGGCACTTATTATTATTATTTTTTTAGTCTTTGCCATTCTGACTGGGGTTACATGGTATCTCATTGTGATTTTGATCTACATCTCCCTTATGATGAAAGATGCTGGCTGTTTGTATATCTTCCTCAGAGAATTGTTTATTCAGCTCATTTTCCCATCTTTTAATTGGGTTATTTAATCATTTTCTTCCAGGTAAATTGCTTGAGTTCCCTGTGTATTCTGGTTTTCAGTCCCTTATCTGTGGCGCAGTAAACAAAAATTCTCTCCCATTCTGAGGGTTGTTGATTCACACTAATTACAGTGTCTTTTCCTGTGCAGAAACTGCTTAATATGATGTAATCCCATTGGTTATATTTTGGGGATTATTGCCTGTGTTTTGAGGGTCTTGCTTGAGAAGTCTGCCTACTCCAATGTCTCCCAGAATTTCCCCAGTGTTTTCATCATAGTTTTCAGTCTTAGGTTAGATCTTTGATCCATTTGGAGTTGATTTTTGTTAATGGTGACAGATAGGGATTCAGATTCATCTTTCTGAGGGTGGGTACCTAGTTTTTCCAGCACCATTTACTAAATAGGTTTTTCTTTTCCCATTGGATTGATTGGTACCGTTTGTCAAAGATGAGTTCGCTCTATGTTTTGGGGTTTATTTCTGGGGTCTCTACTCTGCTCCATTGGTTCTCATATCTGTTTTTGTGCCAATACCATACTGTTTTGATTATCACAGCTTTGTAATATATTCTGGGGTCAGGAAGTGAGATGCCACCTACTCCACTCTTCTTGTGCAGGATGTCTTTAGCAATAAGGGATCTTTTATGGTTTCAGACAAATTCTATGATTGCCTTTTCTAGATCTGTGAAGAATATCTCTTGTAATTTTGTAAGGATTGCATTAAATATGTAGATTAATTTGAGTAGGATTGCCATTTTGATTATATTAATTATACCAATCCAGGAACATGGATGTCCTTCCACATTTTGGGGCCTTTTTGATTTCCTTTTTAAGGTTTTCATAGTTTTCCTTATAGAGGTCTTTGATTTCCTTGATTAGTTTTATTCCTAAGTATTTTAACTTCTTGTGACTATGGTAAACAGAATTACTAAATTTATTTTCAAATAAATTTATAGTCAAATCCATCATGTTTGTGGTAGACTGGTGCTCAGTATTTGAGTTCTTTTTCTGAACAGCTAGAAGAGCATTGGGGGTGCCACAGGATAATATCATGGTTAGAAGCACTAGGGATCATTTCCAAGCTGATCTACTAAAGAGTCACAGTGTGATGATGTTTTTATTGGTAGATTGAGAATTTGATGTATCTTCTCCTGATGGATACTGTGACCACAAGAGGCATAGCTTTACCAATATTTGGTACCCCATATGCTCTTTTAGAACCATGTCACTTTCCCATTAAAAGTGACACATACTTCTCTTGTATTTGGTCAGAATTGTGACTCATTTGACAGAATAACATGTTCAAATGTGAGATCAAATCTACACATTGCTTGCTGGCATACTCAATTTTGGTGCCTTCAGCGCTTTCTAAGCAGTCTGACTGCTTTGAGGTGCCCATACTGTGAGGAAACCCAAACTATAAAGATGCCTGTATAGGAAAACAGTTGACAGATGAGGGTAAGCAACTGAAGTTTCCGGCTGTGCCAGCTCCATCCAATGTCTGACTTCAACTGTCCAGGACAGTCAAACCAAGACCTCCTAGTCAAGGTCCTCCCAAAATCTTCACCCATGGAAACCTTGACAAATAATAAATGATTGAGATTGTTTTAAGCCTCTAAGTTATTTATAGAACACTATTGTAATTAGGAAAAGATGTTTGCAAATATTTCCACCAAAACAGTAAGTTATTTTCTTCTGTTTGGTTTGAAACTTTTAAAAATGTATTAAGAGTCACAGAAATGCTCATTCTCTTTGACTTATGTCTGCCTTTTCTAAGATTCTAGCCTATGTTTTATTTGTGAAGAGCATGTGTATATTTAAATTGCTTTAAAATAATGAACATAAACTTTGAGTACAAGAAGAGGAAGCAAGTCAAGGAAATTAAAGCTCATCTCTGAATGATTTATTGAATAAATTCTAAAATAAAGATCAGAGCGAATACTTTGTGAGTATATGAAAGCATATAACAGGCATGGATTGCATTAATTGAAAAATATACAATATTATATGCACATTTTAACTACAATTATAGGAACATGTATAGAAAAAAAAGGGTAAGTACAATTGATTATATAACTTGAGTTCATATGATAGAATTTAGTATTATAAATATCATAAGCTTTATTGAAGCATGTAATATGCTTTCATCTAAAAACAATGACTGTAAAATATTTAGCCTGTACTTCTTATGTTTATTTAAAACATGGAGATTTGATGTATCAGTAAGAATGAAGTATGTTAGAAGATTGACCGTTTTTGCCACAATCTAGTCATGACTTAATCTTGCTTTCTTCTAGAAAATGAAAATAAAATGAGAGAAAGTTACAGATTCACTGACATAATACTAAGGTATTTTAAAACTTATTTTATGGTGGCTACATCATCCTAAAACACTATTTTGCAAATACAACAAATGTTAAGAACTATTGATGTTAAGAAGAAATTTTTCTTTTTGCTTATATTTTTAAGTAAAATTTTAGTAGAGAAAAACATTTACTTCACCAAAAACCTACTCCTTCCCAACTCCTTAAAGATAAATTTTAACTTGAAAATTATGAGAATTGGTCAAGTCTCATAACAAAAAGTCCTCTAAATCACAGACTGAAACTTGAAAAAAGGAAATTATGTAGGGTCATTATATCAGTCATTATAGACTGTATGTGTCAACAGCCAGTTCATTTACTGTAACTTACTGGAACCACATACACCACCCAAGATCAACTTAAAATATGCTACCATAGTTTGTGAGTAACTGCCTATCACTACATGATGTCTTAAGAAAGGCAATCACCATCTAATTTGCTTTCAGTGCTTTGTCATGATTTGGCATGTAGTTTCTTCATGAGGAAAAGATTAAGATGATATATTCTGTTTTTAAAATGAGATACATGAGTCCTGGAGAAAGTATCTACATTCTTTAAGGTCACAAAGGATAGCTGTTAACTCAGTGTTCATTTGACTTCACTCAAAGAATTTCAACGTAGTGACTTGCCATAGGAAGAAAAATGATGATTATATGTTTGATAGTCCTATGAGAGCAAAGAATAATTCACTTCTGTATTTCTGTTTCTGTATTAATAGTCTCTTGAACCTTTCATCTTACATCTAAGGCTGTTGTTTTCCACCCTGAATAGCCCCATTTTAAAAAGTAGATGAGGACTTCCATTTCCAGATAGGATGTATTCAACTGTAACAAAGCATATCTCCTAATGCACAACTAGAAAATGTAAATTCCCCAAAACGCAAACACTCCCCAAAACAAAAGTCATACTTTGAAGGCATTCAAATGCTATGAAAGATCCAGCTAGGTAGTATGGTGGTTAAGGCAACTGGATCCCACATGGCCAACTCCTTGGTTCAAGTCCCAAAAGTGGCAGCTTGAAAAAGATACTGTGTCTGTGTGTGTGTATGCTCAGATCCCAAGGACAGAATGGAGAAAAAGGGATTGTGGCATAGTCATCCCCATTGGAGGGTGCTTTCTCAACTTGTCTCTCTCTTCCTCACTGTCTATCTCTGGCATGTGCACATGCTCTATAGCAGAAAAAAAGAAAGAAAACAGCAAAAGAAAGAAAGAGAAAGAAAGCAAACTACAGGGGCCAGCCACCACACACATTGCTAACACAATGCACTGTGCTGCTGGAAGGTATCAGGTACACAGCTTGCAGCCTCCCTGAGCACATTAAGATGGACATGCCCAAAATATGGGCTGGTTGAGGCTGGGAGTAGATCATAGTATGAAGATTGTTGAGAGTGACTCTCTATCCTGATCTCTCCCTGAAAAAATAAACAAATAAATAAAAACTAGGGTGAAATCCTGAACTATCTTATGATGCTTAAAAAACAAAGACCCAAACTGAGAAAGGACCTGTCTGTCTAGCATACTACCAGCCCCTCTCTCAATAAATGTTCCTGATGTTGAAACTGGAGCACAAAGCCAAAAACCTTAGCTGAGAACCTCAGAAGGACATGAATGGATTTTTCATCATTTTGAAGGGCTGAAGAGACAGATTTAACAAATACTTAATTGGAACCCATAATGACCATAAAAGGGTAAACTGAGTCCTACTAAAACTTAAAACCAGTCTGGAAACAGACCAAGCCCTGATTCATAGAGAAGATTGATTGTTTCCCGATTGGTCTAAAAGAAATATAGAACTGTCTTTGGGAGATAAGGATGACAATGTGTAAGCTTCATTTTTTTTTTTTTTTGAGAGATTGTTGCTATTGTGCATGTGCACTCACCAGAGAGACCAAAAAGAAGTCATCCCCTGGGGGAATGGGCACAGTGGAATCCCTTCTCCTCCATTCTCCTCTCAGGATTTTGGGAACACCAACACATGCACTTGGCATGAGTTTTAAGCTACCGAGTCCAGGACTCAAACTGCAGTTGAATATGTGGGAGTCCAGCGACATAACCATTATGCCATCTGTGGGTCCCATGTAGGCTTAATTAGAAATTAAACAGATAAGAACACAAATATAGAGATTTAGAAGAGAAGGTAATTGTAAAGACCCATTATGCAGTGTTAAGAGAGTGCCGAGGTTGTGGCCAACTGGTTTCATAGTGGTTAAGGTTCTGGACTCCCACCTAGCCAACCACGGTTTGAGTTCCAGACCTGTTGGCTTGAAAATCACACCAGGTGTGTGTATGTGCATGGTTATCAAAATCTGAGAAAAGAATGGAGGAGAAGGATTGAGGGATGGCCATCCCCTCCGGATGTGATTTCTAGCTTTCCCTTTCTCTGTCTCTCTCCAGCAAGTGCATGCATCCTGTGGCACGAAAAAAAAAAAAAAAGATGCTGAGGCAAGCCACAAAGTTTCCCACAATATTTATAATGCATATCCAGACCCATTACAAGACTATGTAAAGAACTGTTACAAATCAATAATATGACACAAAACAAAACTCTTACAAATAACCTCTACAACTTCAAAGAAAAATATGTATAAGAGATTATCTAAATGTCTAGTCAAAATGTAGAAAACAACAGCAAATGCCTGTCAACTGAAATATTGATAAAGGGCCCATGATATATTCACACAATGGTTACTACATTGTAGTGAGAATCAATGATCTCAAATTACATGCACCAATATATGGAATTTCACAATATTGCATGAAATTAGCTAACTACAAAAAAAGTGCATACTATAAAATGCCATCTCTATAAAGCACAACACTAGATAAAGTTTATCTGCACTTTCAGATTTCAGAATATGATTCCCTAAAACAGGCAGTGACAACACAAGAACCAAGGAGGCTTCGGGATGTTGCTAATATTGCTTCTTTATCTGAGGTGCATGAAATGTTCTGTGTTCCATGTGAAATTCATCAAGTTCTTCACTTTGACATAGGTAAAACATTACTTGAAGATATTACTTCGGGACCAGCAGTTAGCATGAAGGCTATGTTGCTGGACTCTCATGTAGTCCACAGCAGTTCGAGTCCTGGACCCAGTGGCTTAAACTCACGCCAGGCATGTGTACATGCATACCCAAGATCCCGAGAGGAGAATGGAGGAGAAGGGATTGTGGCATGGCCATTCCCCATGAGTGGTGATTTCTTGCTTCCTGTCTCTGTTTCTCTCTGTCTTTCTGGCAAGCGCACGTGCCCTATAGCAAAAACCTCTCCAAAAAAAAGATAATTACTTTAACAAAAAGTATAAAAGGTGAATAAGGTATGTTGTCTTATAGATAAGGGAGATGGTTATAATCATATGGTTAAAGGGAATTTACAAATTAAAATGATGCTAAAGTATTGACATTAAAAATATATTTTAATTTAAACACAGCTTCACTGATTTTCAAAGTACTGCATTCTGTGATGCCAACCAGTGGCATCTATTTAAATTTTAAGTAAGAACTTTTAGAAAAGCAGATTAAAGAAAATTAGATGTCCTATTTAAAAACTGTTTTAAATTAGGTAGTTTTTAGATGTAATTGGTTCTGTTCTTCTAAAGGAAAATAACAGATTGTGTTTTCTTCTGTATTTGGGGATTAAAAAAATGATTCTCAAGGATATAGTCAACTAATATCCTTTAAAATTAAGCCTCTTTTAAAGAATATTTAGTTTGTTGTATTTGTGTTTGTGTATTTTACTTTCTATATTTTCTATAATAAAAGTCACTGACAAAAGGTATCTTTTCATTATCTTAGACATTTTTAAATTATTGAAAGCTCCACTAATATCTTGAGTCAATATTATCAATCAACATCATAATTAGATGATGGGATACAAACTCTTTTAGTTATTTTACTTCCTATCTGCTTGTCCATTCTTCCTTCCTGGTCTGTTAAGTATCTGTATTAACAACCCATACATTCCTGGATATACCTTTGCATTTTTTGTATGGCCAATTATAACTATGCTGGAATATTTTGATTAAATACGATTCTCATCAACCTTACTGGAAAAAAAATACATTGTAATGACTATGTGAGGATCTCTCCTGTGACAATTGTAAAATCTTTTCTTTAATTGCTTACAGATATATTATACATATGTATAATGCATATAAGTTGTCCTTATGTAGGTTCACAAGTATATTAGACTTTATACATATATTTTTATATGTGTATATTAGTCTATGGGTAGACAGATAGATACATACACATATGTATGTACTGCTAAGGTTGAGTATAGGTGTCCCTCCAAAATACATATGTGAAACATAAACCCAAAGTTGATGAGAGATCTTTGTTTTAGAGATCTTTCTTTTAATTTACCTAAATGAATTTAAGGAGTATATGTGATTAGTCCTGCTTTCTACATCTAATAATTTCTTATATACTTTAAAAAATACCATTAATGTACCTTAGTAGACATCATTTTAAACTGCTAAATAAAATTTTGTAGCATAGAAAATTTCCTAAGTGAAAATCATTTAGATTATCCTGGATTTTATGCCCCAATTAATAATGATGCAATGAGCAAATTTATCCATTTGTATTTGTCTTCATTTAAAGTTATTGTCTGAAGATTAATTCAAGGTGAGGATTTACTAGACCAAAACTTTGAACATATGGAAAATTATTGTCAAATATTGTCACAATAATATACTGACATCAAAGAAACCTCGCATTGAATGTCACCAAATGTGGGGACACGTTTAAGAGAGAGAGTCTGAGGTGTGGGGACATGCGCTGAGCAAACACCACATGCTCTTTTGGGGTTTGGCAGATCTTTGTAACTTGTCTTTCCTTAACCTTGGTGGCAGACAGAGCAAGGGTGGAAATTACTAGGGGCACATCTGATGGACTTCAAGAAACATCTTGACCCCAATTAGTAAAGTCCAATCCCTGCTCTGCATCTGAAAGGTTCTTTAGCCTACTCTGGGTGTGGTGGTGCACTCCTTATGGAGAAGTTCTTTAGCTCCTTCCCCACACCTAACAGCTAGTTCTCTGCATTAGAAAGGAAGATGAGATTTACTCTAGATGGGATTACCTTACCGCCAAGGGATACACCTTGCCCCTGGTATGACTAATCCCTTATAGATTTGTTAACTGCTTCTCATTGTCTGTAACCTGGCAACTAATCCATGAAGTGTCATGAAACATACATGTGTAATGTCTCCTTGTACTATAAATAAAGACGTCCAGTTCATCTGGGCGGCACAGGTTGCTTGGGCTACCTAGGCTCAGGCTGCCTGTGTCCATTTCCACTCTATCTTTTTGTCTCATCTTTTCTGCTTCTTCCATAATAGCGCTAAGCCTGGGGGCGGACGCCGACAACCAAAACTTCTTCGCCTTGTGTAGTATTCAAATTCAACAGTTTAACAATTCTATAAAAAATAGACTTTTACTTTTTGTTTTTTCTTATCTTCTTTGACTTTGAGGTCTCACCTTAAACATTTACTTCTTTCAGAAAGTCTTTTCAGATACTTCGGTCCCGTGCCAAACAATTCAGTTCTGTGTTCCTACAGCATCCTACGCCTTGCCAGTCACTGTGGACTATATTTATGGCATCGTTAGTGTGCACTTTATCTTGTATATGATGTGTAGTCCTTTTATCCAAATCAAAGTCATGCAGAACTGACACAACAATATAAAATCTTAACAGAGATATATAATAAGAAGCAAAATTTCAAATTATACAAATTAATATTTGGGGTTTTGGGGCACTATTTATAATTTATTAAAAACCCTAAGCTGCTCTTTCAAGCCACCTAAAGGACTATACACTGTTTATGCTTAAGATAGTAATTTTATTAATTTATATACCCTTTCCATATTGTTTAAACTTTTTTCATTATGCACACCAAACTTATTGTGATTTCGACACCTCCTCAGTTCTTAATTTTATTTTCTACAACATTCTCTATAATGTTTCACTAACTAAAGGAGTCAATACAAGAGCAAAAATAGAATGTAAATATCAAGAAAGGCAGGTAGGGGAACCAGCAGCTAGCATAATGGATATGTCGCTGGATTCCCACGTAGTCAACCGCAACCGTGGTTTGCGTCCCGGACCCGGTGGCTTAAACTCACGCCGGGCGCGTGTGCGTGCGTGCCCAAGATCCCGAGAGGAGAATGGAGGAGAAGGGATTGCAGCATGACCATCCCCCCGGGGGGTGATTTCTCGCTTTCTGTCTCTACATTTCTCTCTTTCTGTCTGGCAAGCGCACGCACCCTATAAAAACCTCAAAAAAAAAAAAAAAAAAAAAAAAGAAAGGCAGGTAGATGTATAAAACTACTTATAAATACCAAATAAATTAAACAATGTTAATTCAGGGAATACATACTAGAAATTATTAAACAGAATGCAAAAAAGTTAACAAATGCAAAAATAGACTAGAGCTATCATGAAATTACTTCTTGAATCAGGCTACACTTTAATAGTATTTATGTAAGGACCAGTAGATGGCATGGTGGTTGAGGCACTGGACTCCCACACTGCTGACTGTAGTTCAAGTGGTAGACCAGATTTCTTTTTATTTTTTTTGGAGAAGTTTTTTGCTATAGGGCGCGTGTGCTCGCCAGACAGAGACAGAGAGACAGAAAGTAAGAAATCACCCCCCAGGGGGGATAGCCAAGCCACAATTCTTTCTCCTCCATTCTCCTCTCAGGATCTTGGGCACGCACGCACACGTGCCTGGCGTGTTTTAAGCTACCAGGTCTGGGACGTGAACTGCAGTCGACTACGTGGGAGTCCAGCGACATAGCTATTACACTAACTGCTGGTCCCAAGTAGACCAGATTTCTTAAAACTCACATTGAGCATGTATACAAGTATGCCTGGAGTCATGAGAGGAGAATGGTGGAGATGGGATTGTGGTATGATCATGCCCCCTGGGGATGTTGTCATGAATGTTGTTAAGAGGGAAGACTCTTGTCTGTGTGTTAGGCTGGTTATATCAGTTGTTGAAGACAGTGGAACCAAAGGCATCTTTTCTGCCAATTTACAGCTCAATGACCACTCTGAGACATCAAACTCCAGGCAGAAAAATATATACACGTCCTAGTTAGTCTCAGGAATGGGAACATTTTGAAGACCCCTATGTTCAGTCACTTAAATGAAATATCTAATAGCAATATAACAGTAAGTCTTTACATTATAACTCCTGTTTTACTAACAGAAAACTGAAACCCAGAGCATTTATTTCCTAAACTATTCAGATATACATCCATCTGAATTCCACCTACAACACAATATCTTTGACATACATTTTCTTTGAGGGAAGCACAGCGCATACTTAAGGATTAACAAACAAATGAACATTCAGAAAATTTGCTCCTCCAGTTTCCATTGAAGAGATACAAAGTTATTACAATAAAATATAGAAATATAGAAAAACGAGAAAGTCTTTTTTCTATATTCCTTTGTTTTTTTTTTTTTTTTTGGTAGGTTTTTGCAATAAGGCACATGTACTTGCTGGAGAGACAGAGAGACAGAAAGAGGGAAAGTGAGAAATCACTGCCTGGCAGGGGGTGGGGTTGTAGTGCCACTTGGGGGATAGCAATGTTGTAATCCCTTCTCCACCATTCTCTTTTTGGCATTTTGGATGCACACACACACACACACACACACACACACACACAGAGTGTGATTTTCAAACCACTGGGTCTGGGACTTGAACCACGGTTGGCTGTGTACGAATTCAGTGCCTTAATCACCATGCCATCTTCTGACCCAGTTCCAATTATTCTTGATGAAAGTCCTATATTGGACTCCCAGAAAGCTCCTGTAAAGTTCTCTAACTTATATAACTGAGAAACTGACCACAATATACCTATAACTTCAGCAATCCTACGTTCTGTCTAATCAGTACATTTACCTTTAAATATACATTTTTAGGGGTCAGCAGATGGTGTGGTGGTTAAAGACACTGGACTCCCAACCATGGTTCGAGTCTTGAACCTGGTGGCTTGCTTTCTCACTGTCTCTCTCTCTCTCAAGAACATGTGCCCTAAAGCAAATTAAAATAATAATAATAAACAAAATTACATAAATAACTCTTCTAAAATACACATTTTTACATAAGAAGCACGCTGAATTTTGGATAGAAAATTCTTGAGGCAAATAAGTCAGCTTACAGTGATCATCACTTAATGTATAATTTTAAACAAATATATCATGTATTTGCTACTGGGAAATACACTGAAAGGCTTTAACAGACACTGTAATCAGGATTTATTTAAAAACATTTTTTGAAGGGTATTTTCTTTTAGCTTGCTATTATGAACAAAAAATGAAATGAGCCTTGCTTTGGTTAACAAACATAAGCCATTCTCTTTATCATTTTCTAACAACCACTCAACAGTAAATAATGGAAATTATTACATGATGATTTTGCCAAACTGCCTGTCAAAGGCTGTAATTGTTGTAATAATTTAGATGATAAGTATATGTTGTTCTGCGACTGCAGATACCAATTCATATCAACATCTGGAACCTTAGATTCATTTGCATATAATCTGCATTCTACAAGAAAATTCAGGAGGTCTGGACAACTTCTACTTCCCAAGTTTTTATAAAGATCAGTGAGAGGAAGAAAGTAGGCATAAAAAAGTTCATTAAATAACTATTTTTTTTGCTAAGTAATACATTTATTACTTTCTGCAATATTTTATTTTTGCATAAACATTACAAGGCAAGAATTTGCATTGTCATCATCCAAATGCAAGAATGGATAAACTCATACAAATCCCAATGAGCTCCAACATCACACATTTGTTGTAACAGTATTAAAGACTTCTCATTTAAGATTTTTGGATGTGAAATAAGTACTTCAAAACTTTTTTTAGGGGCCAGAAGGTGGCAGGGTAGTTAAGGTGTTGTATCCCACAAAGATGACTTCCCAGTTTGAGTCTCAACCCCAGCAGCTTGAAAATCATGATTTTAAAAAAATGGAGAAAAAGGGATAGCAGGACAGCCAGCCACAGTCCCTTCTCCATTTTCCTCTCAGGACTCAGAGCATACATGCACACACACCCAGTGTGCTTTCTAAGCTGCCAGATCTTGGACTCAAACCATGCACTAAGTCATGTGGGATCCAGCGCTTTAACATACCACCTACTGGCCCCAGGATATGACTTTTTATTAACTTTTTTCTTTAGGTCACAAAGTCTCTGCAATTAACATACATAATAAAGAATTAAATAATGTATTAAATAATGTATTTAATGTAATAATTAAATTATAAATTATATAATTTATTAAGGCTGTGCTAAGCTTTGTATGCTCTCTCCAAAACTCACATTCAAATTGGATTCCCATTGGGACCAGCAGGCAGTATGATGCTTAAGGTGCTAGACTCCCATATAGCTGGTAGCAGTTCAAGTCCCAGACCTAGAGGTTTGCTTTGTGTGTGTGTGTGTGTGTGTCTCTCTCATGAGCACATATGCCCTATAGCAAATTAATAATAATAATAATAAACAAAATTAAACACATAATTAAAAATAATAAAACAAATTGATTGCCACTGTAACAATATTAAGAGATGGAAACTATAAGATGTGGTTAGGTGAATGAAAGGATTATAGCTATAATTACAAGAGTTGTAATCATGGAAGTAGGTTCCAGAAAAAAAGTATAAGTTTGGTCCCCATTTTCTTTTTGTCTTATATTCTCCCTTGCCCTCCTACTATGTTATATTGCAGCAAAAACATCCTCACCAAGTGCAGCCCTTCACTCTTAGACTTTCCAACCTCTAAACACTTGAGCCAAGGAAATCTCTATTTATAAATTACCCAGTCTGTGGTATTCTGTCATGGCAGCAGAAAATAGACTAAGACACTGGTTATCCTAGGTCATAGTTTTTATGTTCTACATTTTTATGTTCTACATAATTTTTTGTGTCTCCCACAATGAATGTTTATTACTTCATCATAAGAAAACAAGCCTTCTAAAATCATAGACGATTTTGAAGTACTATGCATAGACTCTTAGATTATTTTTTAAAAATGAAATACGTATTTGATGACTATAAATATTTCTTAAAATGCCAGGAAAAAATTAAATCAAGAACTAATAGGAAATGTTTTGAAATTTTAAATCATTATATTAAGAATTATAGGTAATATTTTACATTTTCATAACTAGATCAATTTTCTATTACTATGGAACAAATTTCTACAACTTGTTAAACTACAACAACATTCTTTTATTACCTCAGTTTTTCTAAGGCTAAATCTGGCCATAGCTTTCCTTGGTCCTTTGGATCAGAGTCGCACAAGGCTGCAGTCAGTGTGTTAGCTGGTCACATTTCTTTTGGAGTCTAAGGTCCTCTCACAAGTTCATGTGTTACTAGCAGAATTCAGTCCTGTTGAGTTGAGGCCTCAGGTCCCTGTTGGCTTGCTGGTTTTAATCCTTACTACATCTCTCTCTCACAATACAGTCCCCCTCTTCACAGCAACAGGAGAATCTCTTCAGAAAAGGTCCAGTTTTTCTTATAAGGGCTTTCTCTTAATTAAATAAAGCCCCCAGGATAATCACTGTTTTAATTACCTCAAAATCAGTGTATTTGGTATCTTAATTATATCTTCACCTTGACATGTAAGTTAACCTAATCATAGGAGTGATACCTCATCATATTCAGAAATGCTCCTCACAATCACGAGATGGAAAATAAACAGAAAATGTACAAGGCAGGGAAGATATTTAAGAGCCATCTTAGATTTCTGCCTACCACCGTAATTCGGGGCATTTTTTCACATTTCTACCATGAATTTTATAAACTTTCAAAAACTGAAAGAAATAAATTTGATGAAAAATATACATGTACAGAGATAAAGAGAGAAAGAGAGAAAGGTAAGAAGAAAGAATCTTATTACAACCAAAAATAACTAGATAAAATATGTATTTAATCAGGGCCAGCAGGTGGCTTGGTGGTTAAGGTGCTAGACTCCTATATGTCAAGCCCCTTTGAATCCCAGATCTGATGGCTTGAAAGTCATGCCAGCACTTGAGCCTGCATGCCCAACATCTGAGGAAGAGAATGGAGGAAAAGGAATTGTAGCATGGCTATTCGCCCTAAGGAGTGATTTCTCACTTTCCTTCTCTTTGCCTCTCTCTCTCTGTCTCTCTTTGGCTAGCATACTTGCTCTATTGCAAAAACCTAAAAAATAAAATAACATCATTTAATCAATATTTTTAAGCATGGTCAAAATCACACCCTCCCCTTTTAAAAATGTTCTATATATGTTCGTATGTATTTTGCATAGATTTGCTTAAAGTATTAGTGAAGGTTCTGCTGCGATGTCTGTGAGGGTACCCCATGTACTTCCACTGCCATAGCAAGAGCCCTTGAAGAGCTATTACCATTTCTCTGCAAGTACTAGAGTCATTATAATGTCAATGAAGTGTCTCATATACTTCCACGGACACAGTAACAGCCCCACAGGAGTCATTACTGTGTCATCGCAGGTACCTGAGCCTTTATGGTGTCGACGGAAATGCTATTTTAAAGTCAATGGAATGGCTTCACACAAGTTCTACTGCTATCATAAAAATAAAGGAAACGAAACACAAAAAGGAAGTTGTTATCTGATATGGAATCTAAATTAAACCTTCCAAAGCTGAACAAGGCTCACCAGCAACTCACAGTCTGTCCCTAACCATTCTTCATTCAGCTCTTAGGATGTGGTAAGTATAGCAGAGTCTCCAGGTAGAAAGTCCCTAACACAGCTATTTAAAAACAATTTCAAGACTCTAGAGGCAGTTCTAGCAGTTTAAAAAAAAAATACCACTCCAACCAAATAACCCATCTGATATTGTCACAGTTCCTGCCACAAGGAAAATTGATGGCTATTCTTTTCTGGCACACTGCTTGCCTGTCTGGTGTGAGTCCTGAGATTAAGATTCAATTTAACATGTTGCTTTGATTATCTGGTAAAAATGGGACAGCCTCAAATGGCCTAACTACAAGACTCCTATCCATTGTGCACCTGTGAATAAGGTCACCTCGCCCAATAACTCTCTTTATCATAAGAACAAGGCATATGCTTGCTTATTTCTGAGTAGCAGTTTCAGTTCCCTGACAGCCTGTGAAATTATTCAAACAAGCCAATTGCATTCTCTCCTGAGAAACAGAATACACATCACTCAACCCCGCCCATAACTAAAATGTCTGCCTCCCACAGTTCCTGGCTGTTGACTTTGTTCCCCAGTGCAGCCTCCATGTGGTCCAGTATGGTGCCTTATCATTCTTGCCTGGGTTGTGGCTACATGTGACTACAAACCGCTCTTTTTTTTTTTAGTCAGGGGCAGGGGCAGGGAGAGGTTTTTGCTATAGGGTGCTTGCACTTGCCAGAAAGACAGAAAGCAAGAAATTACCCCCCAGGGAGGATGGCCGCACCACAATCCCTTCTCCATTCTCCTCTCAGGATCTTGGGCGCACATGCACCCTGAATGAGTTTAAGCCACTGGGTACAGGACTCGAACCGCGGTTGACTACATGGGACTCCAACAACATAGCTATTATGCCAACTGCTGGTCCTTGTAAATTGCTCTTGTTCACATCTATCCAGTGCCAGAGGCTGTATGTTGTCATTCCCTTAACCTTAGAATGAGAATTCCTCACTCGACACTGGGGTGAAGAGGAAGGAGCCTAATCTAAGCCTTGTGATTTCTACATTATACACACGGTTGCTCCCCTTTTATTTTCTTATTGATTCTAAACTACTTTTATTCTAGATCTTTGATAAATCCCTGGAGTTCAAAAGGGATCTTTGGTAGTAGACCCTATGATCTTGTATTTTCTTCCCTAATAATGGCTCTACATATGAATTGGACTATAGTACATGACAATTTTTTTTGGTTTGATTAAAGAGGTTATTTCTAAAGATGCATCATAATTCCATGTGCATTTTTTAAAAATTTCTTTATTTGCTAGAAGACATGTTTGCTTGCCAGAGAGTGAGAGAAGGAAAGTGAGAAAGCACCCACCCATGGGGCATGGTCATGCTCTAATCTCTTCTCCATTTCTCTTTTTGAGATTTTGGACATATTCCCAGCATGTTTCTTAAGACATAGAGTCTGGAACTAGAACTATGTGGTTCCAGCTGCCTGAACCACCATACCACCAGGTCAACCAGGTAACCAAACTAGTAATCTTCCATATGGATTCAGCTTTGCTTAAGCAACTCATTACCGCCATGCAACCGAACTGACACATCGCTCTTCTCTAGACCTGTAGAAAACTAGGTTTGTTAAGTCCACCCTAAAATCATTTAAGTATAGGATTGTAAGATGGGAAAGATGTGAGGAGTTGAAGAACTCCTTAATTTACATTTGACAAAAGATTGTAAAGACTGAGTCTGACATTCATTTAGATGACTGAGGGATCCAATTTATCTCAAGGTCTTTATGTTGCTGAGAAATCAGAAATTATGTTTTTACAATATACCATCCCCCAATTGATAATGTTTGCAAACTAGGTCACCACTTTGCAAAGTCCTCTATATATTAATTTAGACAGAATTTCTCTTGGGGTTCCTTTTAAATTTTCTTTTGTGACATTTATACTTTGGAACTTTGAATATAATAACATTTCTTGCCTGACTTAATTTGAGACCCTAATTAATTGTTACATCAGGTCTCTAATTGCTAAAGTACTTAGTGCACTATGCATCAAACATTAACAAATTGTTGACTAACCAGCTGGGTTGCACCTGCAATTATGCATTTTCAGATATAACTGATTTTCCAAAACTTCACCCATGGAGAAGCCAACATTTGGTTCTCTTCCTATAATGATAAATAGTTCTGGTGGTTAATGGGTCACAATGAAACATATATTATGTTTCTGTTTATAAGATATTAAGGTTTCTCATAGTCAAATGTCTATTTAATTGCCTGATAAGTATGAATCCAATGTGTTTGTTTTGTAAATATCATATGATAATATATATTATTCATTCTGGACAGAATTCTCCTAAGTGTGTTGCCAGATTCAAATAGTCAACACATATCTCACCTGCCTCATATTTTAGAAAGATGAAATAAAACAGCAGGCAGAGAATTTTAAATCTTCAAACTTGCTGAAAAGTGCCTAGCAGCAGTATCACAACTCTCAAACCGCTGAAACCATATAAAGAAAAAATTGACAAGTGGGGCAAAAATGTCACATAGAGGCCATTTTTAGAGCATTTAAGACCTATCGAGAACTTAACTTTGGGGACATATTTAGCTTTATAAAGCTTTTATTTTAAATTACATTTTTTTTTCAGGTTAAAAAAGAAAAGTGTACTTAACAGAACATTGTCTGCATTCAACATGTTCAGCATTTTTGCTTGCCTTTTGGAGGTAATTTTCTTTATTCTCAAGACTAACCATTTATTCCTTCAGGTTGAAAGAAATGAAACATATCTAAAAGTTTATACAAAAATATTTTAAGGTATCTATTTGCCTATTTATATGTGTGTGTGTATTTGTCTACATTAAATTATGTAGATTTTTATTTATAAGAAAAGATTGGTAGGATCCATTAAAGAAGGATGTTCATAAACCAAAATTTCTAAAGTTTTTATTAAAATTTGTGACAGAGAAGTCAATATTTGAAAATTAGCTATTGTTCCCATCATTTGTCATTATTTTACTAGGACTGTATCAGTAGAAACAAGTCAATTTTATTTCGGCGAGTGAAAATTTACCAAGCACATACTTCTTGGAATTCAAATAAAATAGAAAAAGACATAAATTATCTGACGGGTCAAAATTAGGGTGTCTAGGGACAGTCCCAACCATAGTGACTAAATGCTGTGTAGAGGAACCTGGTTCCCACATGGCCAGCTGGGATTCAAGTTCCAGCCCATCAGCTCCACACCCGAACCCACATGTGTGTGTCCAAGATCCTAATGGGATGGAGAACTGGAGGGAAAAAATGTGGCATAACCAGACCCTATTGGAGGGTGCTTTCTTTTTCTCTCTCTCCTATGAAATGAATGCATGCTCTCTCTTTGTCATGAATAAAAATAAACTTAAGAAAACCAGTAGTGTGTCAGAAGGGATCTGGAGGCCAGCATTTGACGTGGTGATTAAGGTGTTGGACTCCCGCCTGGTGAGTCATGCTTCAAGTCCTAGTCCCAAAGGCTTGAAAATTGTGTTGAGCACATGCATGTGTGTGCACTCAAATTTCCAAGAAGAGAATAGAGGAGAAGGGATTGAGGTTCAGGCTGTGTCTCTCTCTGGTGTGTGGACACACCCTATGGCAAAAAAAAAAAAAAAAAATTGTCTACCAGAAACACAAATGTATAGTTCTTCATTAATAGAAACATAGAGGTAGAACTAGACAAAATTCATATGGATTGAACTTGGTATACGGACTTTGACCTGAGGACAGTGATATAAAAAAAAAAAAAAAACCATCAACTAAATAACACAATAAGAATAAAGGAATAAAGAAGAATAAATATCACTAAGTACTCACTATATTTCAGGTACATTTAATTTACCTACAGTTTTCATTTGATTAACCTATTAATCCAATGAAGGAGATTGAGTAATTCCTATTTAACACAGAAAGAAGTAAGTCTCAGAGACATTACATAGTAAGCTCAAGGTCACACATTTAACATGTGCCAAAGCAGGGAAATGAGGGGCCAGCGGGTGGAATATTGGGTAAGGCACTGGACTCCTGCATGTCTGGCCATAGTTCAAGTCCCGAACCTGGCGGCTTGAAACTCATGCTGGTGCATATGCGTGTGTGCCCATACTCTGAGGGGAAGTAGGAGGAGGAAAAATTACAGTGTGGTCATCCCTCCTGGGGGCTGATTTATAACTTTCTGTCTCTCTGTCTCTCTCTGTCTCTCTGGAGAGTACATATACCCTAAAAGCAAAATTCTCTCAAAACAAACAAACAAAAAACAGGGAATTGAATCTAGGTGGACCAGAGATCTAGCCAAAGATTAGCCTCACATCCAATAGTCTAAACAGATTACATAATTGTATGGTAATTAGTCCAATGATGTTTACATCTATGAATACATATTTCATGTTTACTGTTATCACAGTTTATAGATATAGATGAATACATGTATATGAAAATAGACATAATAATACCTAATCTACTGATATTTTAGGGTTTTTACAGATAAGTGAAATAATAGCTACTAGTGTGTATATGTAAAGTTATGACCATATCTGTATGTAATCTATAGCAATATAATTTTATCTTTATTTATATTTCTCCATTTTGTAAATTCAAAAATAATAATTCTATATCAAAAGCTAGTAAGTGATCTACCTAAGAGTAAACATAGATAACTCACATTCAGGGCAAGTAGTAGAACATGCCAGAATAAAGAATAAGTCTTAGCAGTCACACACAGAGAATAAAATCCTCACTTCATGGACATCTTTGTCACCCGGATGCAACTGTCTCATTTCTTTTGTTTTCCATTAAATTATTTTTATTAGTTTTTAATTTGACCTTAGAGAGAGAGAGAAAAAAAAAAAAAGCAAGCCCCCATATCCAGGACTTGAACCACAGTCAGCCATGTGGGAATCCAGTACCTTAACTACCATGCCCTCTGCCATCCCCTAATCATCTCATTTTTCTTATCCTTGATTACTTCATTTTGTAAAGTAGATATGATTTGTTCATTAAACATTTGTTGAACATCTATTATGTTGTATAATAGTGCCCTAGGTCATAACATTCCTTATAGAACAAAACTCAAAACAAACATAAAACAGCCCCAGCCACAGTGACAGTGACACAGGTGGTAAGACATTGCTGTATGATGCTGGGTTCACATTACAGGCCCAGGTTTGGATCCTAGGTTGACCTTAGCACAACTGGTGCAGTCACAGACACCTATGATCCTTACTGATTGGAAGACTGGGGCTGGAGGAAAACAATATGAGAGACCCTGTTGTGGGTGCCTGTCTCTTTCTCTTTCTCTCTCTTTCTCGTTTGTGAAATAAGCTGTCTCTTTCTCTTTCTCTCTCTTTCTTTCTGTTTTGTGAAATAAATAAATAAACAGGACAAAGAGTAAGAAAAGGAGAAAAACTAAAAAAAGAAATTGCTTTCTCTTGTGGGATTTACATATAAGAAACAGGCAATAAATAATACATCCAATAAATAACTAAATAATTTGTCCTGTTAGAAGGTGATAAATAGCATGACAAAAAAAAAAAAAACGTGCTAATATAACACGTTGCAAGAGTGAAATGAGATCAATTAACAACATGCCTAGAATAGGACTCAGCACACAGCAATCATCTATTCATGTGTGGTAAGATTCTTTCTTTCCTACTTATACACCCTGTGTCTCTTCCCATTTGCCACGTTCCTTCCCTGATGGCAAGATACACATTAAATACTTGCCAGAAACACTCAGCTCCTTTAAACTTCAAATTTCCTAACTCTTAAAAACCGCTGTTTTTTTTTTTCCTATGAAAATTGTAGTTGTCATAAAAAAATTAATGAGTCAAGCACCTCATCTTAACTTCTACAGATGTGTATAGTAAAGAAAGGAACAAAAACCTCCAAAGTCTAACAGAAAACCCTGTTGAAGTCTCCTTTGTGCCAAAAAAAGGAAAGAAAACCAAACAAACAAAAACAGCTTAGACTAAGATCAGCACAAGGAAATTCATAATTACTCCAGTGTGGGATAATATACCATATGCCCTTCTATAACCGGGCACAACAGGACACTGCCTAAATGCTTTCTTAATGTATGCTGTTGGGTCTAGGTATAGACCTGAAAGCCATATGGTGTAATTCAGCCCTCCACATGAACTTCCAGGTTTTTATCGTGCTCTGTCACGTTATTTTACTATCATTTTTGATTTGAATGTGCAAACTGGTTTTGTAGTAACAATCAAGACCCCACTGAGAATCCCACAAAGTCAGACAACTTTTGTTTGCATTGACAGAGGCTGTCTGGCATAATTCAGCCAGACTGCTGGCTTTGGATTCAGAAGGTCCAGAGTATCGCGAGAGTGATATGAGAACAGCTGTGTAACCAATGGGCTTAGACACAATGCAAAGGCTTCTCGTGAAAAGCAAATAAAAAATAAACATTATTTCAGGTCCTGGTTCGGGGTCCCATTTGCATCTCTGGGTTATAGAGGCTCTCTCAAGTGCTGTTGTGATTTAGATTATCTTGATCTGGGCATTCATTAGAAGAACATTAGCTGAGCATTTGCTCTGTCGACCACATAGCTCAGTTCAGGAGATACACAGAGGGGTACACACTTCAACAGAGCCTCATATGTTTAAAGTATAGTGGGGAACAAATACTTGTTTAGAAACAACTAAATGGGGTAGAAATTTGATAAAATTATGGAAAGGAGGAAGTGCTGTAGGAATCCATGCATAGCAACAAACAAACAAACAAACAAAAACTGTAATGACTAATGAATTCCAAATAGAATTGTAATGTTTCAAATCAGGGATAATGACATGATATGTGATATTACTAAGTGAAACTTAGGAGGTAAAAAAAATATAGAATGACATTCAAGGCAGATAAAAACCTAAATATAGAAACATAAATGCAAGAGAGTACACACTAGGTTAAGTTGGTAAATTACTTAGTAGTTAAAAATGTCTCTTTCTAAGCTGGAGATTATTGTGGATGCTTGTCTGGTCTACTAGGTAGGGTTATGAATGCTGTCAATACAAAGACAGGTTGAAGAACTTAGGTCATAAGTAGAAGTGACATGGAGCTACCAAGTCATTTGTAAACAGGAGGAGGACCTGAGAAAGGCTGAAGTTCCCTACTAATGTATAGACAAGGTATTGTCGAATTAATATCCACCTCACTTATGGGAAATGAAAAGCTCAGTAAATTGCATTTTATTCATTTTTTAAACATAGTGTCCCCATTTCCTCATAAGGCAGGAACATGTATTTATAATCAACATACTGGAATTTAGAACGGCTAGTCATTATGAGTACTAAAAATTTAGTACCACTTATAAGATGAAAGGACTATGTTGGCAATGAATGTCAGGATCATTTTTCTGAAAGATTATAATGAATGAGATAGAAAATCTCACCAGTTCATACTATGTCTCCACAAGTGTGAGAATGAGAGTGTCAAATTTGGAGCAAACTAAAAATAACAAAGAAAAACAAGGAAGATAGATAGATAGATAGATAGATAGATAGATAGATAGATAGATAGATAGAGATAGAAAGAAATAAAGAGAGAGAGAGAGAGAAAGAAAGAAAGAATAATAAGGTAAGAAGGAGAGAGAGAGAGAGAAAGGGAGGGAAGTGGGAGGGAGAGAGAGAAGAGGGAGTGAAGGAGGGAGGGAGGAATTCATGATCTTCATGGAATCACCAACTGATTTTCAGGCTAATGCTGTTCGAAGATTCTGAGTAAAGCTGGGCAGCATAGAATGACAACTAGGAGGAAGGAAAGTGTACAAACGCTGAATATGTGCCTCCAGAGAATAGATCAGAACAGAAAAGGAGAGCTCCTAGTTACTGAAATCACAATGTAAGTCAGAAAGTGGCCTTTTAGAGACCAAGATGGCATCTGAAAGAGAAGGGTAACTCAAGCCAGCAGGTGCATGATGGTTAAGGTACTGAAACCCAAATGACCAACAGCATGGTTTGAGTCCCAGACCTATTGGCTTGAAAATCACGCTGGGCACATGTGTGTGTATGCCCAACATCCCAAGAGGAGAATGGAGGAAAAGGGATTGCCAACCTTCCTGGGGGATGATTTCTCACTTTCACTCTCTCTCTCCAGCAAGCACATGGGCCTTATAACAAAAAACAAGGGTAACTCTTAAAAAGTGGTGTTAGTGCCAATGGCAAAGGTAGAGAACCAAATTGTTAGGAGACTGGTAGATCTGAGTGTGATATCTTCATCCAATGAAGATATCCTTGACTAGATGGTCAGAGAGGACAAGAAGACTTCTGAACAATTTTTTTTTTCTTTTTTTTTTTGGGGCAGGAAAACAGTGATTTATTTTGTACCAGCACTGGCTCAGTGGATTCACATCCAAAAGCTAAGCCCTAAATTTCTGGGGGCCCTTTCTTTTATTCACTTTAGTCTTTTTGTCCCCCTTATGTGGTTATATACACTTTTACACACTTTTGATTGTGTAACTCACATGATGTAACTTACATGATTTGGTTTCATCAGAATCATATTGAACAGTTTTTTTTTTTTTTTTTTTCATCTTTTCCTTACCTCAATGCATCTTTCTTTATCTCCAGTTCTCTTAATAAAATCCCACGGCTTCTGGAAGACTACTATCTGCCTCATTCTTTGACTTTCTCTGAGCAAAACTTATCCTGAACGTTGTCACAATTTCTGAATGTTCGAGAGGGAACATATGACTCTTCTGTCGAAGAGGGAGAGGGAGAGGCTGTATCAGGGATGTGCCTCCTAAACATCTCAGTCCTCCATATTTATTGGGGCAAAAGAGGAAGAAAAGTTGTTTTTAGAGAAAGTTGCTTCTTAAGGAATTAGAAAGATAAGGGTAATTCCTGGAACTGGGTGCTTTCAGTATCCATAAGGAAGGTATGGCTAAATGACGCCAGAGGCTGGACAGCACATCTTGGAATCTGGAGAACACCTTCATCCGATCACACACACTCATCTAATGACTTTCTATCATTTTTGAACAGGAAAGCAAGAGGTTAGGCATTTTCACCATTATCCCTACAGTCATTCATTCAGAGTTCATAAATACAAGATGTTCTAGAAGCATGGCATTTCTGCTGTTCCCTAACAGACACAGTTGGTGAGAAAGGGTGTATCACGCAACCTGAGACCATAATGTGATCACTATCCTTGCCAGCCAAATCATTCCAGTGTGGCCTTACTCAATATTTTTCACCTTGGCATAAGTACGCATATTTTCTTTGTCTTGCTCTTATGGACTAAGTAAAATAAAAAGTTCTGATATTAATTTAGTAGTCCCCATTGCTAGGGACAAGGTTAGGCATTATATAAATACATACAAATGTTTTTCATCACCAATACTTTCAAAAATCTTGCAAGATAAGAGTTGTTGTCTCCCTGTTACAGAAGAATAAACTCAGAATTTTAAAGATGAAATAATTTGGACAGAAACGACCAACTAGCAGTAGCAGAATGAGAATGAGAATTTATGCAAACAAATAAGTGTTTAATGTTTTTTTCTTTAATGCCCTTCAGTATATTAAGTAAGAGTAAATCTCCTTAATCTCATTTAACATCTCTGTGCAGATGTTTCAACTTCCTGACCTGATTCTTCAGCTAACTACAAAGGAGGTGTGGCAGGAATACTGGGGCAACATCTTGCGCAGCTGTTCCTCTGGCATTGATGTAGCTTTTGTTGGAGCAATTTTACCTGTGAAATTTGGTCTTTCATCTCTGAATGCCCAGGCACTTCCCCTCAAGCACTGAAGGAATTTGAATTATGCAAAGGAATGTAAGAAGTTCAAAGAAGGACTCAGTTATTTTCATCCAGGTAAAGTTTAAAAAAAAAGTTAATTTGATTAAAAGTGTACTTTTTTTTCCTAGTGCAAACTCATGCTAAGGTATCTCCTACTTTTAGTATTGCCATCATCACCATCCTGTCATGATGGTGTTTGCCATGGTCACTGTTAACCTCTATACCTGCAGGTAGTGTGCTGAGGAACTGCATTCTCAAGTTGCTCATTGGAATCATATAGTAATGTCCTAAAATGCAGATTCTATGACCCAATCTCAGGCGTAGTAAACTAGAACTTCTAAAAACAAAGAGCCTGAAATGTGGATTTTAGTGCTTCAGGAGAATCCATTGGTATTTAAAATTTAGAGAGCATGTTCACATGCATTCTTTCCTGAACTGTCCAACAACCTTCTGTGGGAGGGATCATGGTAAGGATGTTAAAGTTGAGGTGAACATTCCAAGGAAAGCCAAATGGAATTAAACCTCAGATCACCGCTACAAGTACAATACCCTTTCCATGTATCTTTTGCCAGTACAACGACTTATGGAAAGGTGACATGGTGGAGAGGCATGTCACAAGGTAGAATTGATTGACAAGTATAGTGGGGATCTATTGTTTGTGTTTCCTGGAAGGCTTTATTGGGAAGGGTTGTGAAACTGTTTGGGTTAAGATACAGAGTGATGTTTTATGTCTAATAGGCACGTTGAACATTGCATGATGGCTCACATGCTTAGTGATTACTAACTGTAATACATATATTTTACATTCACAGTTTCTTCCCATTCATCAGTCTTCTCTTTCTACTTCCTTCCTTAGGTAAACTTAGTCTGCTGTTTCAAGCTGATTCTCCTCCAAATTCTAATTTATCTTAAGCTGGTGTCTTATTGTAGTTTGTTCCAGTTCAAAACAAGTATTGATCTGCTCTGTATCTGTATCTGGCATCTTTGATGTTATTGAATAAAATTATGCCAAGGTATAGGTAGGCTCCAACAACCTATTTTCTTTTTTTCCACAAATAAAGTAGACACTTCTTACAAATGTCATATGGAAATGTAGATGAATTCAACATCTTTTTTCTCTTTCAATAGTATGATACTATTTTTAAATGTATATTCCTTCTATACAGAGTTTCCATAATTAAATTGAAGTCTATCATGATTCTTTGTTTTTACTAAGAATCCAGAAATAAATGCACTTTGATTACATTGACACAGAAGAACGTGCACACACATGTGAAAATAAACACATATGCACACAAATACACACTAAAAATAGTGACAGACTCATACTCCTAGCTCTATTTGTACCTCAGTGAGGAAACAAGAGATCACACAGGACATAAATGTTTTAGTTAGATAGGATATCTGCTTTCAAATAGACACTCTGATCCTAACTCTAGCAGCTTGCCCCTGTGAAAATCATCATAAATATGTAGACATATACTCCTAGAAATGTTTCACGATAATCCTGTGAGGTGAATACACTATATGTTCTAAATAGAAAAACAATCCAAGAGATGTTAAGTGATATATTCTAAGTTACAAAACTAGTAAATGCCAGATATGGTTAAAATTCAAATCCAACTTTTTCATATTGACACATATACTTGCCACTATACAATGATATAATCTATGAAAAATATATTTAAAGTCAAAGACAGACTGAGAAAGGTATCAAAGTCCTATAAGAATGAGATGATTTTAGAATTCTGTAAGTCTTCATTTTTATTTTTTATTTATTTATTTATTTATTTATTTATTTATTTATTCATTCAT
>NW_006159569.1:2117960-2157603 GCF_000334495.1 Tupaia belangeri chinensis
AATCTTCCGGTCACAAAGGATCATTTTTAGCTATAGTATCAGCCAGCCTCACTTTTCATACATTGATGTCTGCATAGAAATGATACTTTTCTGGGCCTCTTGCCACAAGCATGTGATATTTTGTACTTTAAAAAGCAGTTAGCTATAAATAAATGAACAGAAAGAAGAAAAGGAAAAGAACCATAAAAAGGGAAAATGATTGGGACCAGCAGTTAGCATAATGGCTATGTCGCTGGACTCCCACGTAGTCGACCGTGGTTCAAGTCCCAGACCTGGTGGCTTAAACTCATGCCAGGCGCGTGTGCATGCATGGTGCATGCCCCGGTCCCGAGGCTTGAATGGAGGAGAAGGGATTGCAGTGTGGCCATCCCCACTGGGGGGGGTGATTTCTCGCTTTCCCTCTCTCTGTCTCTGTCTGTCTGGTGAGCGCACGTGCCCTATAGCAAAAAAACCTCTCCAAAAAAAAAAAAAGAAGAAAGAAAAAGGGAAAAAGATTAATGTGTAAAACTGAAGTCAATCTCTAGAGTGAAAATTAATGGGTTAACATATGTAAGAGTACTGGGAACCAGCAGTTAGCGTAATGGCTATGTCGCTGGACTCCCACGTAGTCGACTGCAGTTCGTGTCCCGGACCCGGTGGCTTAAAACTCACGCCGGGTGCGTGTGCGTGCGTGCCCAAGATCCCGAGAGGAGAATGGAGAAGGGATTGCGGCGTGACCATCCCCCCTGGGGGGGTGATTTCTCGCTTTCTGTCTCTATGTCTCTCTCTGTCTGTCTGGCGAGCGCACGCGCCCTACAGTGAAAATCTCTCCAAAAAAAATAAAAAATAAAAATAACATATGTAAGAGTACTGGATTTGTGATTTTTCTAAAACCTTCCTTCCTTCCCTACTTCCTTCAGCATATTCTGCATTCTCATTGTTACCACACATAGCATCTCATTTAGTTACATTAATAATTTCAACAAAGTAGAAAAGAAAAAAGTAAGGAAAGGGAAGAAAAAATTAGGGATTATGATGCCTTGAGTCAAAAAAGCAGAGAACCCCAAATTTTATTTTAAATAGATGACTTACTTGAGGAAATTTACAGTGTGTTTTATCCACAGCTTTGCAAAAAAATAATTAGCAACCTCCGTTAGGCAACCTCAGAAAGACACTAGCATTCCAGGTAGCTATAATTGGCCTGTGCTTAAAAGCAACAGCGAATGGTAAACACAGGAGAAACAGGAAGCACTGCTGAGTGACCTTGGAGAAGACTGCCTTCAGCACCAAGCTGGGGACATTCACATCATTATCAGGGACTGGAAGCACCTGGCTGTTGGAATAATCAGACTTTGGAAGACATTTTCACAGGGGGCAACTCCTGGGTGCTAGTCTCTTACTCACTCATTATGGCACCAGGTGCTTTTGATTATGTGAGAACAAGTGAGATCTACCTGGAGGCATATCAGGATTACAGCTAGAAGTATTAAAATTCTTGACAAGGTAAAGCAGTGTATTAAGAGCTTCACCACTTAGGAGGCTCTTAACAACTGAGAATCTACAACTATTCCTGCTCCCTCGTATGTCATCGGAGACATTAAATGGCACTGTTCTTATCTGTTTCATTGCAACATCATTAGTTTCGTGTTTGAAATAAGGGGAAGAAAGACAAATTTTCTTAGATTTTGAGATGTTGAGTGAATTTCACAGAATCCTGAAGGAAAATGTTCACATTGATTATTTTAAGATTTAAGATGTTGTGAGAATGACTGACTGACTAGAATTATTCAATGACTACAATTACAGGAACTCCTCTATGCATCACGGTCTTAAGTCAAAGTAATCAAGAAATTTTTTAGAAGTCCCCACTGCAGTTAAAGTAAAAAAGTAACCCTCCTTAATATCATGGACAAAAAAGTATAATTCATATATATAAATAGTATATGGTCAGATTGATAAAAATCCCACACTAACCCAACTTTAGCCAAATCTCAATGCCAATACAAGTGTAATAATAGAATCTATACGGGGATCCTTTTGTTAAGACATTATGCGAAATTCTTTGCATGCTTTAGCAGCTTCACTCATTCATAAGTATGATCACAGTATCTGAGTAGGCTGGTTTAATGATGAAACTGAATCTTAGACAGATCAAATAATTTTCCTATGATCACATAGTTAGTAAAAGGTAAGTTTGACTATTGAACCAAGGTTAATCTGGAAGATTCCAGACCTGTTTTCTTAAATGATAGTTTATCACTCAGTAACTTTTTGTATAGACATATTTTACCCCAAAACACAATGTTTAATATGTTATCTCTAATTTCTTTGGTCATGAGGAATATCACTATTGCCTTATATCCTTTTTATGAGAAACACATAATTTTATTTAAAAAAAAAAACTAGAGCTTAGAGTTTCTATGACATGCCTTAATTTGTCCCTTGATTTGGCTCAAATAGGATTTGAATTTCAATTCAGAAATTGAAGGGACAGAAACTCTATCAGAAGTTTTCGGGGGTTTTAAATCCTAATTACTTTTTTCAAAGTGACTATATTTATTCCAGTTGCAGACAAAACAGACTAGATATTCCTGATTGCAACATTTCCCCTATAACAACTCTGTATTTAAAAGCCAGAGTGGGAGCTGGAGATTACATGTTGGTTTTCAATAACTGATTTAAATTGTAATTTAGTAGCTTGAAAAGAAGAGGAAAGGAGTTTTCCACAACAAATTTTAAATCCCAAAGTACTACTTTACATTTTTCAGGTAATTTGGGAATGAAGCTATAGATATATTAAATGTTCACCATTTTACAAGCTATCCGTGTATGCTAACCCACGAGGGAAACGCAATAGTTGCTGAATGGAATGAGAAGTATGTTTCCAATTTAGAAGAACAGAAAAACTACAGTAAAGAAGTAGTGTACAAAAATATAAGAAAACCTTCACAGGGCTATATCCTAGCATCAGAAAACTCCAGCTCAGCTCCCCCTAGGCCATATATCGCTTCAGTCGGCAAACATTGCTGGGAATTCCCGGTTTTGATGGAGAACGCAATGAAGCCACGTTGAGTGATTGCCTCTCAACACAGACACTTTTAGACTGCTGTCCAGGGCCCAGATGTCAAAAAGGGGCTGATCAAGGGAGAAATATTTTGTTTGTTTTACTGTAACTTTAGCTTCCTGATAGTAAAAAAGGAAAACATTCTCATTTCATGCTAGATGTAAGGAGATTTCAAAATGTAAGTGAGATTATAACGTAAATATCATTATTTTCTTTAAAGCATAGCAACAATTGTCAATGAGGGCATGTCAGCCAGAAATATCATAAAGCTAATTAAAATTATGTCAGGAGATAAACTAATTAGGACACCAGTGTACAGAGATATGTCATTGTGTCATTCTAGAGAAAAAGAAAGAAGAAAGCATTGAAATTCTCAAAAAAAAAGTTAGAGAACTTTTTATAATAGTGGGAAAGCAAATTAATTACTGCTTTGCTCAACACTGACAGAAAGCATAACAGAATAAGAACCCCTAGAGATGTGTTTAAAGATAAAACAAAAAATAACTTGGTTTTCAGCTAGCAGACACTTGCCTCGTCCTTTGCCAGAATGACTCCCTCTCCTCTGATCACCTGAAGGAAGAAGTCACTTAAAGGCCTAGGAATATCTAAGAGGGGGAAGCCTTACTACAACAAGTGAAATTCTGACAGTGGGTATACCTTTAAAGGCCTGAGTCCTGAAAATTACGAAATTCATTTGCATGTGGTGCTGACAAGCTTCACCGTGAGAGGAGAAAACACAAGAAACATTACGGCTCTTCAATTTTTGAAATCCATTTTTGTGCATGAGCTACTGGTCATGTCTTTGCAAATTTCTCGAGCTGCATCCTCATAAAACAACAAAATTGGGCACTGTCAGCAGAAAAGGAGCATTCTGAATACATCAGTCAGAAAACAAGTACATTTGAAAAACAGACTTAAGAAAAGGTCAGATGGGAGGTTCCAGAAACACACTAAAAGCTCTCACGTGAATGCCTCTATCTATCTATTTGGAAATGGATATACTGCTGACTACCACAAACTTGCATTTCACTCGATTGGTGCTCATTTCATCTTCCATAGCAAAACTTAATTAAATATTTCTACATTTGGTTTTTTGATATGCTTTTGAAACTTTCAAAATAATTCCCTTAAGCCTTGGGTACTCCTGAAAAAAAAAATATTTATGAGTACAAAGAGTTCTGCCAGAGTCACCATGGTTAATTACAGTAAAACAATCTTTGTGATTGGTATCGTGTATAAAGTTAATTGTCTCATTAACCTTAGCCATTGTAATCTAGTCCCATTATAAATGAGAATCGAAAGAAGGGCCAGAAATTAAAAAAAAAAATAAGTAATGACATTAAAATAGTGTATATTCCTCCACTGTGATCTTTAAGATTTAAAAGTTGCCTCTTCAGGTTAATAACTAATACATGTTGTAATGACAAGAAGATAGATTAGGAGAGAACTGGCCTTACTGTGTTAGTGGCATCTACGGCTATCTTAGCACAGCCTAGATTCACTATCTTTATTTCTCTTCACTATTTTTATCTCTAGGCAATAGAAAATTAAGTATTTATTCAAAACCAAAGAAGCCAGTCCCTTCAGTATGTGAGTTCTCTCAAGGTAGACAATGCAGAACTTGTGAAATCTTCTAGTAACCTCTGTATCTAAAGGCAAGGACAAGAAAGACTTGAAAGTATTCTGACTTGATGGCTGAAACATGATAAAGTGACAGGCTTTGACCAACATAAAGAAAATAGTAATATGTATGAGCAAAGGTTCACATGTTCTTCACCAAAAGCTGAAAATCTGATGTCTAAAGATTTGAAAATGAATCAATAACTCCAATGATAAGACAGATATTGAAGTTATCTGAAAGAAGATGATCATGGTTGAGTCACTATTTGATTCAAATATTGCTAAGTCTCTTCTTATATTCCTTTTTAAATTTTTTTATTCTTTCTTATATATATATTTTCTTTTTGCCAAAGGGCTTGTATACTTTCTAGAAAGAGACAGACAGAGGGAAAATAAGAAATTGCCCCTCCAGGGGGGGATGGCCATATTGCAATCCCTTTCCCTCCATTATATTCTCAGGACTTAGGATATACATGTACATGTGCACTGTGTAATTTTCAAGCCACCGGATCCAGGACTTGAACTGCAGTCTAGTATGAGGGAGTCTAGCATCATAACCACCACACTACCCGCTAGCCCCTTTTCATCCTTTGTATTGATTTCATGATTTTTAATTTACATTTAATCATTGTTCATCTTTATAGCATAAATACGATTTTTCAAATCATGCACGTAGGCATGTCAATCAGATAAAAAATATTACCATACATATCATTTTCAACAAGGAACTTTACATCCTTTTGTCTTCTAAACATTATTTCTCTGAGCCATTCCTTCTGATTCTTTACTATCCACTTCTGTCCTACAGAGTCTAGTATCTACATTTCCCACTTTCAATCTCTGCCATAGAGTTCAGACATTCAGTATATATTGAGTGGGGGTATATAATGTTTATTTTTCATAATCTGACCTATTTTTGCCTAGTATTATTAAATCTGCTATATTCCTCCACTTTGTATCACATGACAGGGTCTCATGTTCTTTATGGCTGAATCTTATTCCATATTTTGTATGTGCTACATGTTTCCAATCCAGTTATTAGTACTTGGGTATAAAGGTTGATTACATGTCTTAGTAATTGTGCATAATGCTGCTAAGCCTGAATACATGTGTCTTTCCAACTGTATGTTTTCCTATATTTTGGGTAAATACTAAGGAGTGGAACTACAGGGTCAATGGTAGTTTTATGTGAAGGATTTTGAGGATACTCCATATGGTTTTCCACAATGGTTGTATTAATTTACATTCCTACTGATAGTGTAGCAGAGTTCTCTTTTCAGCACAGTCTCACCCTTATTGTTCTTTATTATTTTTTAACCATAGCAATTCTTACTGTGATTAAGTAACTTGTGGCTTTGATTTGCATTTCCTTTCTGATAAGATACACTGAACATTTTTCATATGCCTTTTAGACATTGTATGTATTCCTTAAAAAACTATCTGTTCAACTCACTTGCCCACTTTTTAATTAGATCATTCATTCTTTTTCTGTGAGTGAGATGTCTGATTTCCCTTTATATTCTGGTTATCAGTCCCTGTAGCATAGTTTGCAAATATTTTCTCCCATTCTGTGGGAGAAAATATTCTACCTATTGCTTTATTTGCTGTTCAGAAGCTTTCTAGCTTGATGTAACCCTACTTGTCTATTTTTTGAATTGTTGCCTGCACTTTAGGGTCTTATTTAAGAAATTTTTGCCTCCTGCAATATCTTCAAGTGTTCCCCTTGTGTTTTCCACCAGTATTTTTATACTTCAAGGTTGACATTTATATATTTGATCCATTTTGAGTTTATTTTTGTTCCTAGTGAGAATAGGGGGTCCAATTTCATTTTTATGTAGATGCATATCCATTTCTTCAAGCATCATTTGCTGAAGAGACTCTTTTCCCCACTAGATTGTCTTGTGTCCTTTGTCAAAAATCAGATGGCTGAGACCAGTATGTGGTATGGTGGTTATGATGCTGGACTTCCACATGGCTGGCTGTGGTTCGAGTATCAGACCCAGTGACTTAAAAAATCACACCAGGTGTGTATAAATGCATGTCCAAAATCCTGAGAGGCGAATAGAGAGGAAGGGGTTGCAGCATGGTGATCTATTCTGGAAGGTAATTTCTTACTTTCCCTCTCTCTTTCTCTGTCTCTCTGGTGAGAACATGTACCAGAGAGACAGAGACAGAGAGAGGGAAAGTAAGAAATATAGCAAAAAATATAAAATAAATTAAATAGAAGAAGAAGAAGAAGAAGAAGAAGAAGAAGAAGAAGAAGAAGAAGAAGAAGAAGAAGAAGAAGAAGAAGAAGAAGAAGAATGAAAGAATCAGTTGGCTGTGTGTTTTGAAGTTTATTTCTGGTTTCTCTATTCTGTTCCATTGGTCTGTGTGTCTGGTTTTGTGCCAGTACCAGGTCATTTTAATTATCACAGCTTCATAATACATTTTGAGGTCAGATAGTGAGATGTCTCCTACTTTAGACTTTTGCAGATTAGTGCCTTGATGATTTGGGGTCTTGTATGACTCCAGATTAATTTTATGATTCTTTCTCCTATTTCTGTTAAAAATAACTCCAGTAATTTGATCAGAATCACATTTGATTTGTGATGGTAGAATTGAAATTTTGATTTTATTGGTTATTCCAGTCTAAGAACATGAGTTGTCTTTATTCTTTCTCTCTTTCATTCTTTCTCCCTTCCTTTCTTCCTTTTGTTTTTGGTATTGTACTCAATTTATTTTTTCAGTTTTCCCTTATAATGGTCTTTCACCTTTTTGGTTAATTTTATTCCTATTTTTTGGTGGATATTGTAAATATGATTATTATCTTTGAATCTGACTAAGTCTGTTCATTTTTGGTGTATAAAGGTCTTATAGATTTTTGTTTATGGATTTCATATCTTGCAACCTTATTGATTTTATTTAACACTTATAAAAATTTTTGTGGCTTCTTTTGAATTTTCTATGTATATAATCATGTAGTCTAGGAAAAGAGATAATTTCACATTGTTTCCAATTTGAATGCCATTTACTATACTTTCCTTTCTGTTTACATTGGCTAAAACTTCCAGCACTATGTTGAAAAGGAGTGGAAAAAGTGGGTAGCCTTGTCTTGTTCCAGTTTTTAGTGGAAAAATTTCCAGCTTTTCCCCATTCAGTATGATGTTAGTTATGGGTTTGTCATATATGGATTTTATTGTGCTGAAAAATGTAACTTCTATACATCTCTTGTTGATACTTAATCATGAAGATTATTGAATGCTATGAAGTGCTTTTTCTTTTCTTTTTTAATCTAATTTTCTTCCATATATTCAATCACATTATTTGTCTTACAAAATTGATATTTAAACAGGTGAACATTTCTCCCTTGTACTGTTGATAAAACTATGAAATATCTTCAACAGATAATATCAAGTGCTTTTTCTGCATCAATTGATATGATCATGTTATGTCTATCTTTCCTGCTGTTAATGTGTTGTATTACATTTATAGTTTTGCATTTCAGTCTTAATTGCTTCCATAGTATTGAAATTGTTCAGGAGTAGGTTGATTAGTTTCCATAGTTATGTGTATTCTGAGAGCTCTTTCTGTTGTTGATTTAACATTTAATTCCACTGTGGTAGGAAAATATGCTGTATATAGTTACCATGCTTTCAAATATGTAAGGGCTGTTTTGTGCCTTACTATGTGGTTGATATTCAGAAATGTTCCACATGAATATGAGGAAAAAAATGTGTACTTTATATATTTAGGAGGAAATGTTCTATAAATGTCTGTCAAGTCCATTCAGCTTATGGTATCATTTAGCTCCTGTGTCTCTGTTTATTTTTTGTTTAGATAATCTACCCAGTGGTAATGGGGTACTGAAATCCCCAACAATTAATATGTTGCAGTCTATTTCTCCCTTTAGATCTACCAGCCTTTTTTTTACATATTTGGGTGTCCCAAGGTTGAGTGCATAAATATGTATAATTGCTTTGTCTTCTTGGTGAATTAATCCTTTTAGTACAATAGAGTGTCTTTTTTTTTTCTTTTACAGTCTTTGTCTTGAATTCTATTTTTTCTGAATATCAGTATCATGACTGCCTTTTCTGGTTTCTGTTTGCATTATATGAGTGTTTTTTCTAGCCATTCACTTTTAGTCAATGTATTATTTTTTAACCACTGAGATGTGTTTCTTATAAGCAGCATATAGAAGTCTGTCTATTTTTTTGCTCCTGTTTTTGTTTTTTAATCTAGTCAGGCTATTTTTTCATGATAACTTTATCAATTAACATTCAACATTATTATCAATATTTGCATACTTATCCCTACCATATTGTTAGTCTTTTTCCTTTTTTTTTTTTTTTTTTGGTTATTTTGTGTTCTTTCTGTTTATCTCCCTTTCATTTTCTGGATGTAGCATTTCCATAAGTATTTCTTGAAGAGGTAGTTTATAGTTGGTAAATTGTTTTCAGGTTTTGTTCATCTGGGAATGATCCTTCAAATTTTAAGGATAATCTCACAGGTAAAATATTCTTCACTGATTTTTTTTTTTCTTTTCCTTTTCAAGTTTTAAATGTGTCTTCCCATTCTTTCCTTGCCTGCATTGTTTTAGTTGAGTAGTATGAGGTAATCTAATTGAGTAACTTTTGTAAGTAACCTCACATTTCTTTCTTGTTTTAAAATACTGTCTTTGTCACTGATTGCTACCAATTTGTCCATAATGTGTCTTGAAAAAAAAAATCTTCTTAGGTTGAATCTATTTGATTGTCTTTGTATTATCTGAATCTGGATGTATTTCTAGATTTTTAAAGTTTTCAGATAGTATTTCACAAAAGAGAATTTCTATGCTTTTACCTGTCTCTTCATCTTCTGGAATATTCATTATGCAGATTTTTGGCTACCTAATGATGTCTAGAATTATCCACATCTCGTTCTTTATTTTTACTTATTTACTTTTAAAGTTTTATATTCTTGGAAGCTTTGGACTAAGTCAGAGATTTTCACTTCAAAATAAGATATTATCCTGTGTGGTCTAATCTGCTAGTAAAACTTTCATGGGGTGGGAAACAGGTGGTATAGTAGTTAAGGCACTGGACTCCCACATAGCTGCCCGAAGTTTCAGTCCCGAATTTGGTCAATTAAAAATAACACTGGACAAATGTACATTCATGCCTAAAATCCCAGATCACAGGAGAATGAAGAGAAGGGATTGTGGTATGGTCATCCCTCTGGGAGGGGGGGTAATTTCTCACTTTCCCTCTGTTTCTCTCACTATCTCTCTCCAGCAAGTGCACATGCTCTGTGGGAAAATCATTAAAAAAAAAAAAAAAAACACCTTTCAAGGGAGACTTTGATTTCCAGTACTGTATTCTTCATCCCTGGAAGTTCTGCTTTATTTATTTATTTATTTGTTTATTTATTTATTTATTTATTTATTTGGTGTCTATCTCTTTTTGACATTTCTCCTCATGTTATTAAATCATTTTCTCATTTCTTGGAATTGATTGCTTCTTTTCTCTTGTGTTTTCTTCAGTTTTTCATGATGAATATTCTGAATTTCTTTTCTGACATTTCTGTGATTCCTTCTGTTTTTATCCATCATTGGTAAGGAGCTATTATTGTCCTTTCAATGAAAGACATTTCCTTGTTTTCTAGTATTTCTTGGGTTTCTGCACTGATTTTCAGACAGAAACTTCTACTTTGGAGTAGGTCCTGTTGTAGTGTCAGGGGAAAAACAGCTCTAGATCCCTGGCAAAGTGGTTTAGGAAGGACCAGTGACCAATTGCATCTTCCAGATCAGAATGGGGTCTGCATAGCTTGTACATGAAACGGTTTGAGAAGGTCCAGAAGAGCTGTGTTGAGGGTGACAATCAGCTGAAACAGGTAACTATTCCCCTGGACTTGAGTATCATAAAAGGGACAGTAAAGACTTGACCTGCACAAGGTGTAGTGTCAAATTCCTGAGTGAAGCTACTCCCTTTTGTGTCCTTAGGTCTCTCCAAGCTGTTGGCTTGCAGAATGGTATAATTTTCTTGCCACATTAGGGTGGAAGTGGGATGTGAGGTACAATTTATTTTTTTTTTTTCCTAAAGCTATATGCTCTTACTTTTCCCTATGATGTGTGTTAGCTCCATGCCAGATTCTTTCTTCTGTGAGTGAGAGTTCAGTAATCCATGGGGGCATACTGGGTTTGGGAGTTTCAGAGGCGAATTTCTCTTGTATTGTTCCTCTGGAGGGGGTTTGAGGAGGGGAAAGTCCTCCAGATCTTTACTAATTGCAGGTGTTGGCTCTTCTCTACTTTTGCAAGCAGAAACCATGCAAACTACAAGTTTTTGCCAACTCCCTCCTTACCACCACCGTCCTGCTTGATTCTTCTCTCTGTCGAAGCTGCTCATGGGTAATGACCATGGTCCAGGAACCTGCAGGCTTCAGACACAGTAGCAGTCTGCACTTCCTAGTCATCAGCCATGTTACCCTAAATTGCTCCAACCTCTTCAGTCCTGATGTGGCCAAGGGGTGAGCCAGAGAATCAGAGCACAAGGTAGTAACTGCGGTGCCAATGGGCAGTATAGGCTGACAGTGGCTTGTCTTCCTATATTTCTGTTTCACTTGTGCTTATTGACCCAGATGTTATGCCAAAATAAAAGAACAAGTTACTAAAATGACAGGAGCTACCGTTAATTGAATGCTTAGTATATAAGTATCAATTGAATTATTAACTTTTATTTGATAAATAGTTCGTTCACTTTTCTGTTCTTACTTGATCTTCATAATACCTCATTAGGTAATTAATTTTCCCCTTTTCACTGAACACACTGAGGCCAAAGTGTAATATCTGAATTGGTCTCTTCTCATGTAAAGAAATGTACTGGCAATTGGAATCCTTCTTTGGGGAGAGGGGAGCAGTCTATAGTATTTTACCTATTAGCAAAGTCATTTTAACTTTGCAAACTAATAATGTAGGACATGGTGTATAATTAGTGCACTGGTCTCTGCTCAATGAAATGTGTACATAGTTGCCTTAGGGGAGGAACAAAGATTCTATCTCTACTAGATAAAGAATACTGCAGAGATGGAATTCAGAGGGATTCCTTTTCCTATTAGAGACAGAATAACCCATTGGATGTATTTTATGTTTTTTATATTTCTATTTAATTTGGTAGGTCTTTGGTCATATGCACTTCCTGAAGAAAATAGTATGAGAGAGCTCAATATAAGAAGTTTTTATTAATAATTGCAAAATTACAATATATTCTTACAAAAGGTAACTTCACATACTTTATTCAGTGGCATAAAAAAAGTTTATGTATATTTTTTATGAGACTGAGAAAGAGAAAAACAAGTTGCCTTTATAGTCTTCTAGCCACAAGCATGTACACACAGGCATGGCGAGTATATTCATGCTAACCAAGGATCTGAGTCTGGGCCTTTCCATATGACTCCAGTATCATGCAGCAGCACCCTAACATGTGCAACATCATGGCTGGGCCTCAAAAATTTTTTTGAAAATCATAATTATTTTGAAAATTTTTGAAAATCACAATTATTTCATAGTTAAAACAGATTTTTTTCTAAATTTTCTTAGCAATCAAATTCTCTACTCTTTTCCTAGAAAAGCAAGAAAACATATATAAGGAATATTGGCTGGTTAAAGGAGATTTAAGGGAATATGAAAAGCCTGACTAGTAGAGTAAAGCCTCCAGGGAACATGAGGCTCATCAAATACATTAAAGTACAGTGTTCCAGAATTTTCAATTCTTTTCAAGGCCCAAGACTTTGTAGGTACCAAGCATTTTTCAGGAATCTAGTATCTATCCTTTCCAACTATGGATTATTAATGGGTTGTTCTTTAAAAATAATTGTTTAAAATCTTAACTTACTAAAAAGTGATTTTGGAATGCTTTAATTTTGATTCTTATTCATTTTTAAATTTATTCTCTTCTTTTTCTGTCCCTTTCCCTATATCAAGGATTTCTGACTTCAAGTTAAAAAACCTATTGATATGTCAGATATACAAAAACTGTAGTAATTAGGATTCAAAATTCAACACCTTAGCTATTCTTAGCAAGCAAACAGTAAAAACATACCTTCTAGATGTTGAAATGCAAATATAAGATTCAAAAATTGAAGCATTTTACCAGTGTTCACTTATAGAAATTATAAACTCTAACTTTTATTTTAATTTTTCTTTCTTTTATGTTCAAAAGAGACAGAGACAGAGAGAGAGAGAGAGAAAGGCACTCTCAAGAGGGTCCTGATGCCATGATTCACTCCCAACCTCAGCCAGCTCAGCTTGTGAGGACACAGATGCTTATCGTGTTCAGGGAGTCCTCCAGACACAAACCAAGAACTTTCCCAAGTGGGTCAGTTTCATAGAGCACCTGCACAATTTTTCTTTCTCTGTATGACTGGGTGTCTGTTCTCAGAGTAAACATTTGATGTTCTTATGAACAGTTTATTCTTCAACATTATGTGTCTGTGGGTTTCAATGGCCCTCACTCTTCTTCCATCTCACTAGATATTTCAGTTCAGAAATAACACTGCATAAGTTCTCATATTTTCATTTTTAAGTGAAAAATCAATGAACTAATTCACTAGTCAGACAAATAGGTATTCAGATCTTTCTCTGAGCCCAGTGCTTGCCAGTGGGTCAAGTTGTAAAAACACTACAACTAGCATTTTAGCAATTGCTATGAGTCTGAACACTTATCAGAGAAGTATAAGAGGGGGTCTTGAAAAAAATTCATAGAAAGTATAAATTATGATAAAACTATACATGCATTTAAAGCAATTTTGTACTATTTTAGTTTCTTTTTTTTTTTGACAAACTCTTTGAAGTCCCATCATGTAATAGATAAGATAGGCAACCAATATTATGTCTACAGCATATTTTTATACTGTATTCATACAGTCATGCAATTAATAAGGATGTATTTAGAATATCAAAGAACCAATAGGATCCTTTGGAGGTCTAGAGTAAGTCATTGTACATTTATTTAAGTTCATCTGAATTTGTCCCCCACTGTGAAGAGATTTTCTTATAGCCTTGCTGAAAGGTTTTAAGTAAAAGCAAACCAAAACAAACAAACAAAAAATCACACCAATAACTGCAAATCATTCAAATAATCTGTATGAATACATGAAAAGAGAAAATATCTCTAACAAAAAGATAAATGAAAAACATATGTTTTAGATATCAAAGAAGACTGATATATAAAATTAAGATCTACAATGATATTTGAGTAAATTGGTTTATCAATATTTTTCCATAGAAAGTAATAGGAATATAATTAAATGACAATTAATTATAAGTATTGCTTAGCTTAAGTTAACAAAAGGGTAGTAGGCAGGTCGAGGAAATGATTTTAATACAGAGATGATATCAATAACTTTTTATTTTGTATAACTCAATTCATTTACAATACAGATATGAGGGTGTTGAAAAACTGGTAGAAAAATGGAATTAAAATAGAAGTTTATTTTGGTGGAAAAAAAATTAGAAATCCATACATTGTTTTTGCATAATAGGCACTCTTCATAAACTTTTTGAAGACACTTTATATGTGCTTGGTTTTATATTGCTTTCAGTGTTTTATGATTTAATGAAAGTATATGTAGGAAAATACTCACAATTATATAGACTGTATTTGATGTTCTCTGGAACAGTTCTTAGCATCAGTATATGAGAGTGTTTTATAATGTTCACAGAAAATGGAATTAAAATAGAAGTTTATTTTGGTGGAAAAAAAATTAGAAATCCATACATTGTTTTTGCATAATAGGCACTCTTCATAAACTTTTTGAAGACACTTTATATGTGCTTGGTTTTATATTGCTTTCAGTGTTTTATGATTTAATGAAAGTATATGTAGGAAAATACTCACAATTATATAGACTGTATTTGATGTTCATATATACTTAGATTTAGCATTTAGTGTATGTCAAGGCATATTGATTTTCATTTGGAAATATGAATAAAATAATTAAAGTTATATAAAACTACTGCAATATTTAATTAGAAATAATAACATTAAAAATACTATTCTCTTGCCAAAGTAATTAAATACACATACACATATTGATTTTCATTTGGAAATATGAATAAAATAATTAAAGTTATATAAAACTACTGCAATATTTAATTAGAAATAATAACATTAAAAATACTATTCTCTTGCCAAAGTAATTAAATACACATACACACACACACACACACGCACATACACACACAGTTGCTTTGAAGCGTGCAACAGATTCTCTATTGCCTTAAATGAGATGGAACAGAAAATGTGATATTTTATACCAGAACTCTATTAAAAATTCTTAATCATAAATTTATTTGAAGCCTATCCTTCTAAGTAATCAGCATGATAATTATTTCAGGAACCCAGCTTTTTTGGGTAATTATCTTTCGAAAGACTGACACTTAAAATAAATTGATGGTATCAGCCATATAAATGCTTACAATATATTATTATACTTTAAAATTTTATTCATCACAGTTTTGTACAACCCAGTTGCTTATAATTTGCTGTAATTGCTCCTCAAATAGAACATTAAGTTTTATGGCTTCATATTTTCCTTGACTAAAAGGCTTTATTACCATAACAATGCATAGAAAATGGAAATATTGATACCCATAACCTCTAAGTAATGTTTGCTTATTATTTAATGTGGGTATATGCAACTTAATACTAAGTGAATCACCAAGTGTCAAAGTGGTTTTTTTCCTCCCCCTTCTTCCAACATATTATTTTTGTCTCAATAATCTTAGGACTTTTAAAGAATAGAAGCACACTATAATATTATGCATTTTTGTGTGTAACAAGGAGGGGGTCTATGTTAATGTCCGAAATAAAAAGAACAGTGTTCTCATTTAAACCTTAGTTTCTTATTTTTCCACAGACCGATGCCCTTTGTGGGAGCATAGAAATTTATAGCTAAGCCCAGATCTATTAGGATCAAGACATAAAAGAAAAAAAAAATGGTTTTTAGTGCAGAGGGAAATAACCTTTTACAATATTAATAAAGGCTCTCTATACTTACTATATATCTTTGACCTATAATGTCAGAAATACAGATTACGACCTTAAATCATGCACTTCTAGCTTCATACCAAGTTTGCACCGTTCAGCTTTATCACAAATGTGTCCAGATTTTTACAACATCTGGCACATTTATAGCAATTAGTTCTGGGCAGGCTGTGGTGCCGCCAGTCTCAATTGCACAGTCCAAGTACATACACAAATTATGATTAGTAATGATTTATTCAATGATGAAGTAATTCATCTTAGTCTGTTAACGCCTAAAACTATAAGAGTTGACAGTTGTGATTTGTGCTATAGTTTTCTTTGATAACATCAAGTTCTCTCTAAATGTTAAAGCAAGTGGATACAAAAAAATGAAAAACTATTGAAATAAATACAAGTAAAACATTCTCAGGAAGGCATTTCTTAATGCCCATGGACTAAAATAATGAACTTATGCCAATTAGAGCAAGCTTTTAAAAAAAATAAATGAGTAAATTACAGTATTTGGAACACTCTGAGAGATCTTGTAAATTTTAATTAATTCATTTTTATAACCAATTGGCTAAAAGCCTTTTGTCATTTGTAAAGCGTTTCATGGATGAAAATCTCATAAAATATTTGACTTATGATTAACAGTGGTGATTTTTTGGAAGAGTTGAACTATGATTCATGGTTTTCCTCTACCTTCTATATATCAGAATCATTTTCTCCTTCCTCTGTACTTTCCATATTCTATTTATTCTTCAAGTTCTAGAAGGTGTCTTCCTACTTAGAGAATATTTACGCTGATTATAGAAAGCGGAATTGATTACATTTATTGTGGTATATTACCATTTTCAATCATTGATAATACTATAGCTTCATTAGTCAAAGGTCCATATTATATTAGTGGATTTGTAATAAACATGAATAAAAAAAGACAGTAATAATAATATTGGTGAGACTGATAAGGCTTCAAATTAAGGCATTCCATACTAGGATGTATATGTGTGTTGCACTCAAGAACAATGATTGAATTAAATTGACAAAACGGGGAAAAAAAAAAAGAGAGGATAACACCTGTTACATACCCCTCACAAGTGCTGAGGACAGTAAGGAGTCATACCATAGGCCCTGCAAAACATTCTTCCTGCTCTGTATAGTGAAGGACTTGTGTGCTATGGTTTATTTAGGCACAGCCTTAGAAGAGTAAGCCTTTTGCTGATGCCTCAACAGCAATAAAATATTGCAGTGTGAGGTCATCCCTAGGAAACTGCAGACTGTGCAGTTCTTCAACAAAGATCTGTGCTAGTCTTTCATCCTGCATTGAGAGATGCCATAATATGAGATAGTTAACACCAATGGAAGGAGATGTAGCCTCTCCGTTCTCTTTTCCCAGTTACGATTACTCATAATTGTATTTAAGGCTTTGGCAGGCGACTAAGCTTACCAGATGCAGGAGTCCTGAATCATAAGTTACCTATTGAAAGAGAATTACTCTTTCACTGATAAGTAACACACACTTTGACGTTGAGTGAGAAATCATTGTTCATTGGTGAGCTACTAAAATTTGAGAGCCCCGTGTTTGGAGGGGCCATTGTTAATGTGACTATCATTCTTATTTTCATCTTTAAGATGGGTTACTTTTATTATTTTTATAGATCAAAATAGGTTTTTATTATTCTTTAAGGATTTGCCTTAAAATTGTGCACATGCACTCGCCAGAGAGATGGCAAGAGAAATCATCCCTAGAGGGCTGGTCACACAGCAATCCTTCTCTTTCATTCTCCTCTCAAGATTTTGGGCACACATGCATACATGCCTGGCATGATTTTCAAGTTGCCAGGTCTAGGAATTGAACCATAATTGACCATGTGGAAGTCCAGTGCCTAACCATCATGCCACCTACTGGCCCCAAGCTTATATTATTTTCATATTTGGAAGAAAACAGATTTTTTTTGACAAGGGAAGAACTAGTAATAGTAGTAACAGACTGATTTATTAGAAATATGATCATTAATTTATTCTTCTAGCAGCTATCCTTCCTACTTTAATCTTTAAAAAATAATTGTACCAGAATCTAGAGTGGTATAAAAAAGGAAACAAGATGTAATTTATCCCCTACTTCAAGGAGCATACTCTGCTGCAAAATGAGAGAAATTTGCATTCTATAGGCAACTATCCCTGAGGTTAGTTTTTTAAAAATAACTATATAATAAGTCTGTGACTTTGGATAATATTTCATGTTTTGTCTCATTTTTCTCATCTTTAAAATAAGAACAGTAAGACTCACTAACTCCAAAGTTAGAAGTTATCATTGAAAATGTTTAGTATGTTTAAAATAGGTTTAAGTTAGATTATATAAGATATAATATAGACCTTGGGACCAGCAGTTGGCGTAATGGCTATGTCGCTGGACTCCCATGTAGTCGACCACAGTTTGAGTCCCAGACCCAGAGCATGGAGGAGAAGGGCTTGTGGCATGGCCATCCCCCCTGAGAGGGTGATTTTTCACTTTGTCTTTCTGGCGAGCACATGTGCCCTATTCCAAAAACTCCACACACACACACAATATATATGTATATATATGTATATATAATATGGTCCTGTAATTTATGTGCTAGTATTTTATTATTATTTGTTAGATGAGGAAATTTGATTGATTGATTGATTGATTGAGCTGAGGTTTTTTACTATAGGGTGTGTGCATTTACTTTCCTGAGAGAGACAGAGAGAGAGAGAGGGGGAAAAATGAGAAATCACCTCCTCAGAGGGATGGCTGTGCTGCAGTTTCTTCTCCTCCATTCTTCTCTCCGGGTTTTGGGCACACATACATGCCCAGCATGTTTTTCATGCCACTGGTTTAGGACTCAAACCATGGAGTCAACCATGTTGGATCCAGTGACTTAACCACACCACTTGCAAACACTGAAATTAGATCTATTTTGATTGGATAATATGGTGAATACTCATTTATTATTTGATAGGAGACACTAGTTACAAACCAGTAACTATTTTTTTATGTTAATCTCTTTTTAACACACATGTATCACTGTTGTTGGAGACAATATCAAATAAATTTAAGGCAATTAATTCTTAAATGATCCAGATAATCACACTAATATTCTCTTTTGATGACACTTATATGGATACTTGTGGTGTTTCTTCATTTTATCTCACTTAAACAGATGTGATCACAAACTACTCTTGCAATCAGAGGGAAAAGAAGTTACTTCTTCCTTTCAGGCACTGGTAATTATTTACTTACTTATTTAGCAATCAGATTATTCTGCCTGCAAAGAAGTGACATTTTCCTTGGTTGGTATTCCTTTGAGCTCAGTCTTTGTAAGACCAACAAAGGAAATCTCATAGATGAATCAATTCTTTTTTATCCACTAAACACCATACGTGGAAGGATTTTTTTCAACCTAAGTTGTTCTACCAACCACATTGACCACAAATGATTGACACATCCACCTTCCTAGCAATTACATAAAAATGACAGGTAATTGAATTATTATAATCTTCAGTTACTCAGAACTGCTCCTCCCCACCACCCCAATGCAGAAGAAAGTCTTCCTCTTGTTCCTTATTTCAGATAATATTCTTGGCCATTTCCAGATATTTAAAAAAAGTAGCTGCTATTCCTTTTTTTGTCTGTGTTGTCAATTTAATCCAATAGTGGTTTGCAAATGTGACCCACACATAACACCCTAATCTGGAATGCCTTAATTTGAAGCCCTGTTAGTCTCATTAATGTTATTTTTACTGCCTTTTCTATGCAGACCTATCACAAGTCCACCTGTATAATAACTGTTGAGGAATGCTGGTAAATCAAAAAAGCAGTCTCAAAAATGTCTTGCTATAATAAGTTGCTCACATGAACTTTCCCCCATAAGACTATTAACTCCTACATTTTAGGTCCTGTTCTTAAGTGTCTTTGATGTTTCTATGTCCAGAATAGTGATGGTACTTAATAGTACCTATGAATAAAGTCTCATCAAAGGGAAGCTTACCATCCTTTCTTATCAGAACTTGACTTTAGCTTTAAGCCTCTGCTACCCTCTCCAATCCTGTTAAAGAATTTACTACCACCCTAATAGAGTTTAACTACCCCCCCCACCCCCGCAGGCTCTATTCCTGGCTTCAGTCTGCTAGAATCTATATAAGAGGCTGTCCAGCAAACACGGACCTTGACGGTTTTTAAGGTCATATTCCTGCCAGTGCTTTTCTGTTTATTCCTTTTTATAGTTCACGTGGCTTTTGATGAACTACATTGCTTTCTAGTCTAACAGCTCCTACTGCTTACTTTGTTTGGTCTTCAATATGTCTTAAGCTACTTCTAGAATTCCTGTTTTCTAATTCTTTTTTTTTTTTTTTAACTTCTGACCTGTGGAAAGCCTACATATGTAGCTTTAATTCTTTTCAGATTCTTTCAATCCTCAGTAGTCACATGTTCCTATTATTAACAGTTACTTACTAATGATATCTCTAGATTTTTCTTTTTTCCTTTTTTTAGGTTATTTTTGCCATAGAGCATTGTGTGCTCACTGGAGAGAGAGAGAGAGAGAGAGAGAGAGAGAATGTGAGACATCACTTCCCACAGGTAATGGCCATGCTACAATCCCTTCTCCTCCATTCTCTTCTCCGGATTTTTGGCATGTACACACACACATGCCCGATGTGATTTTCAAACTGTCAGATTCAGTGCTTGAACTGTAGTTGCCAATGTGGCAAGTCCAGCACCTTAACCACCAAGCCGTCTTCTGGTCCTGCTATCTCTAGATCTTGATGTGATGATGTACGACTTGGGAAAAGACCACTGACTTGGTATAACCTAGCTCTGCAATTTAGTAATGATTGCTGACCTCTTTCTTAGGAATGTCAGATGGGAGTTGTTTGTTTGTTTGTTTGTTTTTGTGTGTGTGTGTTCTTCTTCTTATTTATTTATTTTTTTTTATCAATGAGGTTTATTTCTAATCAGAATTAGTGACCTAGGCGAGAGAGGAGGCAAAACATGCCTTTCTCTCCAAGATGGGAGTTTTAAAAGTGAACTGTAGGGGGCCAGCAGATGGCATAGCAGTTATGTTGGTGAACTCCCACATGACCGACCACAGTTTGAGTACCTGACCCAGTGGCTGTACAATCACACCACGCATATATGCAAGCATGTCCAAGATTCGGGAAGGAGAATGGAGAAGAAGGGATTGCTATGTGGCTATCCCTCTAGGGGGCAATATTTTACTTTCCCTTTCACTGTGTCTGTCTCTCTCTGGTGATCACACATGCTCTAAGACAAAAACCTCTAAAAAAAAAAAAAGTTAACAGAACTTGTTATAATTCCAGAGGTTGACAGTGAAATTCCTAGGAATTATGAGATATTCAAGGCAGTGCCACTAAATTCAACCTGAAGTTTCAGTCAGTGAGTCAAAGCTTCCTACCAATGTTGGGAAAACTCATAGTCTTCATCATTTTTTTAAAAATTAAATTTATATTCAAAAGCCAGATTTGATATATGACACTCTTGACCAAGTTCAAGGTCATAGGCATGAGGAGTTAAGAATTCCTCATTAAGTAGCCAATTCCAATAGAGTAGTCAGAGATCCTGTGATACAGAAAGAAACAGAATGATTGTTTATTTTCCCCTCTTTTGCCTTTCACAAGAGCCTATAAGTGATTATCAAGCACTGAAAACAGAATTTTTATTCAGAGGGAGGAAGTAGATGAAGGCTCAGAAAGTCCAGTTTATAAACTGGAGATACAAGAGTTTAATCAATAGCAATCACAAATATCCCTAGAGAAGCATTCTCTTCTCTGGGAATGTGTTTGTTTGCTTTGTTTATTTTTTAAAAATTAATTATAACTTGTTATTTTTCTAGGAAGAGGTATTTTGCTTTTGTATTTTGGTAGATCACCAACATCTACAGCATCTTAAAACTAATGGCAATCACTTGCTAGATGTTTGGCTCTCAGATACAAGAACGATGAAGGAAAAGGAAGATGTTTTATGATGACAATAAGGCAACCTAGTGTGCTTCTACCATATGAAGGTCATTCATCCTTTAGGTGAGATATCCTGGGGATTATTTATTTTTGTAGGAAGAAAAACTTATGCGCCTTTTAAGATAATCAGTAGAAAGAAGAGTATAATGGTCCAAACATATTCTCTTCTTTTGTGGCTGTTCACAATAGTCGATCCCAGTTGAAAAGATCTTTCTTCCAAGTTTAGTGCAGCACTGAATATACTGTCAATAAGTCATAAAACATTTTTGCAACTTCCTTCCCTTTCTATTCTTCTGCCATGCATTACATGTCAACATAGTCAGTGAATGAGACAAGTTAGACATATTACATCAGGAGACTAAATTCTCTTGGGTTGATGATATCCTTAGGGCAAGATGCTCAATATTCTGACAGGTGCCTTTCTTAAATTAGACTTTTCCTGTGTGTCACATTCTCTCCAGCCTCTCGAGCAGAAGTAGTGGGATCAGATTGATTTTTGGACTTCTATCAATATAAATAACAATTAACTCTCATGTCAGTGTCTAGCAACCAAGCACAATTGTAGAATGTCTGCACTTCAAGGAAAAATAAAGACATCTTCTATTGGGTTGAGTGATATAAAAGAGTTATACGCTAGAATCAAAAGGATATTTTTTAAAACATCTCTGATATTCTTCACCATTGTATGAAATATAGTCTAATCTGCAAGTTAGAGTCTATTTATTATTAAAAATAAATTCTCTTGAGGAAGCAAACTCCTTAGCATGACTTGAAAGGCAGTGCCTGACCCGAAGCTAATTTTGTAGCCTCACTTCTAGCTAGGGCTCTGAAGGAGAGGAAAAAAATGAAACCTTTTCCTTACCCATTACAAGGTTCATGTTTGATGCCCCATAATAAAAGATAGATTAACAAGAGAAAAGCATAATACATTTTATTTAACCGAAGTTTTATGTGACCCAGGGGATTTCACAAATGAAGACCTGGCCCAGCCCCATGGCACTGTGGTTAAGCATTGCACACTGGAGCCAGATCCCATACGGATGACTATGCTTTGAATACTGGCCCCTGCAGCTTGATAAATACACAAGGGGAATGTATATACATGTCCAAAATCCTGACAGGAAGGAGAAATTAAGGAAAAAGAATTACAGCATGATTGTGCCTCAGTATATACATGTCCAAAATCCTGACAGGAAGGAAAAATTAAGGAAAAAGAATTACAGCATGATCATGCCTCAGTAGGGGGTGTTTTCTCTCTCTCCCTCTCTCCCCCACTCCTTCTCTCATTAACTCTTTACCTATGTATTTTTGTATTTTAAAAAGAGACATTAAAGTTCTATTAATTTAGGGTCAGTCTTATAGCCTAATGGGTAAAGGAGCCGGTTACCACATGACTGACTATGGTTCAAATCCTGATCTTACTGGCTCAAAAAATACATTGGGTAACATACATGCATGCATGCCCCAAATCCTGACAGGATGGAGAAATAGAGGAAAGGAATTGCCACATGGCTGTGCTCTACTGTGGAGTACTTTCTCCTCCTCTCTCTATCTCTTTGCCTCTCTCTGACAAGCATATACACCCTCTGGCAATTAAACAAAAAAGTTCTGCTTATTTACCTGTAGACCAAGAAAATAAGTATTATGTGATTTCAAGTTCCCTTCATTTAAGCAGCATATATTTCTTGAGCATCTGTTATGTGATGGATTCTAATTTGGGCTCTGAGCTCTACAACAGATTTTAACACATATAGAACTCTTGAACTCAGGGAGTTTATAATTGAGAAGAGAATACATATTCAAATGATGATGTAATGATGTGGCATAATTACACTTTGAAGTAAAAGTATGATATAAATGTGTATTTAAAGTAAAAATATAATGTGAATATGTAAAAATGGGAGATGTAAAATTGTAGTGGTATGTAGGAAATGATGACTTGTGAAACTGTGATGTCTAAGTAGAATTTTGAAGGCTAAGCAGGCAGTAGCTATGCAAAGGGGAACATTGTTAGGAGACCAGAAAACAAGAACACATTTCATGTAGAAAACGGCATGTGTTAAGACCTTGAAACAAGGGATGTGAGGTTTTTAAAGATCCTGACACATTCATTTAACTGTTGTGAGCTCCAGTTTCCTAGTTCATAAAACAGAAATAATAATAAGAGTCCTAATTTCATCACATAAAACTTGGTATAAAAATGATTTTTCGGGAACCAGCAGTTAGCGTAATGGCTATGTTGCTGGACTCCCACGTAGTCAACCGCGGTTCGCGTCCCGGACCCGGTGGCTTAAAACTCACGCTGGGTGCGTGTGCATGCGTACCCAAGATCCCAAGAGGAGAATGGAGGAGAAGGGATTGCAGTGTGGCCATCCCCTCTGGGGGGTGATTTCTCGCTTTCTGTCTCTCTGTCTCTCTCTGTCTGTCTGGCGAGTGCATGCGCCCTATAGTGAAAAACCTCTCAAAAAAAAAAAAAAGATTTTTCAACACTGAAATGCTACACAAATGATGATTATGCTGTTTACCTAATAAAGGGATAAGCTCTGACTGGTTTATGCTTACTCCTTGGTTGCCAAACCTCCTGCTTTGCCCTCTAAAAGTCAAGTTAAAACTTACTTGTCTGTGCTGAATAGTTTCATCTCTTTGTGTTTAATAAATAAGAGAGTTTCATCTCTTTGTATTTCTGGTAGAAAAAAATAATAGAAACTGCACTTTCAGCAATATCCATAAATGCCCCATTCTTAGGGTCATCTGAAAAGAACCTGTCCGCAAACAGTAAATAATTCTAATTGTTTTGATTCTTTGAAAATTTTGGTGCAAGGCCCAGGAACTATATTTTTGAACATTGTAATCAAACACCTAGCTTCTGTATTCCCAGCAAATCTTGTGACTTTCTTGCTTGATACAGCACAATCAGATATTGCTTTGACCTCTTCCCAAGAACTTCCTTGAAATCCATTTGGCATGAATCACTTCGTGCCACTGAGAGGAATGCATTTGGTTACTACGAGGTGGTGAAGTTATTTGTCAGTCACACAGAGACAAAACGGTGTGTCCCTGAGACCTTTGGGTCTCCGGCTGTAACAAATTGCTTCCAAATGTAACAGGATTTAGAAGGGCAGAAATCTCAATGTGTCACACATTGAGTTCAAAGGAAAAGTCAGTCTTTCTAAACACTTTTTTAAATGTGATATGTCATTCAGAAACAATAATTATAATGAGCACCTATTACACAGAAGGTGAGCTCTTAGCTGCTTTCACATGGTCGGCCTGGTTTACATATTCCTAACAAACTAGGTGATTGAACATATCACCCATTCTCATACCCACTTTGCAGCGAAGAAAGCGCATGTGGAAAAATATTAAATAACTTGCATCAACCATGTGATTTCGCAAAAGGAGAGCCAGAATTTCAGTTTCAGTCTACTCTGCTCCAAATCCAGTACTTGTTCTTTTACAACCAACTGGCTTCTCCTTTCACATTTATGACTTCATGCTACCACACCGCATACGCTCTGCACTGAGTCACACAAAGATTACTGAGAAGGTGTAATGGGCATGACTACCTTTGCTACACTCATCCTCATTAAAGCCATGACCCTGTAGGTCAATATAGATGAAAGAGAACCAATCTGACTTGCAGAATCATGGACTTTGTAAAAAATTTATATTCTGATACATGAAGCATATCTCCACCCTAAAACTTAGAATGAATGCTTTACATAATCTCTTCAGTTTGATCTTAATTTAGGCCCCATTCACAACCATAATAACCCTCCACCTGTGCTAAACCATTAGAGCCCTGAGCAGTAGAAACAGAAGGGAAGGTTTTCAATGTCTTTTTCTTGGGAATTACTATTCAAATATTTATATTCTCAGGAATTCTTGACATATAAAGATGTACAACATCACCAATTAAATCATTCAAACGTCAGACAGCTCATTTTTAAGTCTTCCAGAAATTTTAATTCTCTGCCTTTTCTCTCCAGCATATAACATTGTACATCAAATGTCTAAAGTAAATTATGAATCAGATAGGGCAAGTCATTGTTCCTATTAATGCAGAATACACACGTATATACGTATATATATATATACGTATATACGTGTGTATATATACACACACATACACACACATGCCTATAGGTATATGTGTAGGTGTGTGTGTATATATGTATATATGTATAAATGTACACACACACACATATATACACACACACAGAAGATATCTAAGAAATATACTCTTTAAAATTCTCACAATTCATAGTTCACATAATTTAACATGTATCCTGACAAATGTGGCTAGAATTTTCTCTTTCCTGTATGGTGCTGTCATATAGAAATTATGGTAACAATGTATATAATTTCTATTTATTTGCTCACTTGCTTGGAAAATTTTTGTTTTCATTTTTTTATTTGAAGGAGTGTATTCATTATTTTATATTATTCTCCTAAGCAGACAATTTACTAATATAGTACATTTCTCCTTCAAATTCATATGATACATGCTTATATATAATGAAACCATATTCTAGCTGTATTTCTCAATGAGAGACAAATGGTATTACCGACAGACCACCACAGACAGTGCAGAATTTTGTACATCTCTAATTGTTCCCTCTAAATATCTGTGGCATCCCACAGGGTCACCATTATTACAACCCAAACCCTTCCCTGAGTATGGGCTACTATGTTCAGGTGAGAGCCAATGAACCAGATTTTGAGGAAGACTACACAATATTCCCAGATACAGAAACAAAGGAACCCAGAGCTAGTTATTATATTAATGCAGGACTGGATAAAGCTCATTTCCCCCACAGGAAAAATCAAACTCACTATATATTTCTGTTTAATGAGGATAGCAAAAAAGAAAAAGACAGCTGTCAAAGTGTTCTACCTTTCACTTATTGTTCGATTTTTGGGAGGTTTGTACAGTTTATTATAATCCTTGTAAGCCTATGCACAAAGGATTGCATGACATAAACAGCCTTCTAACAAATAGGACATGTGTGCTTTAATTACACTTTGGTAGGAGAAATCACATATGTTGTAAATTTTCTCTATGAATGAAGAGTTGGAGGGGAAGTTGAAGCAAAAACCAACATGTGAAGTAATGATAAAGACTGTAGAAAGGAGTTTAGACTGACACACTAACGGTGAACAAGCATGTAAGTCTGAAAAATGAACCAAAGAGGGGACCAGCAGATGGTGTAATGGTTATGTCGCTGGACTCCCACGTAGCTGACTGTGGTTTAAGTCCTGAATTCAGCAACTTGAAACTCACGCTGGGCATGTGTGTGTGTATGCCCAAGATCCCAAGAGGAGAACGGAGAAGGATTTGCGAAATGGCCATCCCCCCGGGAGGGTGATTTCTTGATTTCTGTCTCTCTGACTGTCTGCTGAGCGTACACCTCCTGTAACAAAAATCTCTCTAAAAAAAAAAAGGAAAAAGAAAAAGAAAAAGAAAAAAAAAGGAACAAAAGGGCTACGAATAGTGGTAATTACACCAAATAGGGAAAAAGTTATAAATTACCTGAGCTGGCATAACCTAAAAAGGAATTATGGTATACTAGCTAATAACTGAATCATCAGAGGTAGTCAGGCTAGGATCGGGTTACCAGGATAATTGTGATTGGAATATCAACAGGAAAAATAAGATAAGTGCATTGCTTATTAAAGTATTGTGACAGGGTCAGCAGGTGGTATAGTGGTGAAAGCACTGGACTCTCATATGGCCTACTGTGGCCTGAGTCTCAGACTGGTGGCTTGAAAATCATGCTGGGTGCATATGTGCCCATGCCCAGACTCCCAGGGGGAGAATGAAGGAGAAGGGATTGCCATGTGGCCATCCTCTCTGAGGGTGGGGTGATTCCTCACTTTCCTGTTCACTATCTGTCTCTGGTGAGCACACACACCTAGGGCAAAGCCTTAAAAAAAAAAAAAAATAGTGTTTTGAGGAAGGACCAGCACAATAACTGAGAACTCATTTATGGGAGAGTAAATCAGAAACCTTATCAAGTAAGAACTGAAAGGAAAAAGTAATCAAAAGGAACAGACATTCTGAGCAAATTCTGAGTCTGAATCCCTAAGGCAGGGTCTTTAACTTGTACATGTCACTCATGTGTGGTCCACAGACCAGCAGCATGTATGTATCTGAGGAGTTTGAAGTACAGGAACCAGTTTATACCTGCTGAATCAGAATACACATTTTTAACAAAATCCCCAGGAGATATATATAGACATTAAAATGAAAGAAACAAAGAACTAAACTGTCTCTAATGAAATTGGATAATCATATTATTCATCAAGCATTTCCTCTCTCACTTAATCATAACCACCTACTTATTCAAATGAAAACCTAGGATCACTTCCAGCTCTCTTTTTCATCTTTCGTAACTTTGTAGTCAATAAATTCTAACTGATATGAAATAGCTTTGTATGACCTTGCCCAATCACCTCAGTCCTGGATCCTCTTGTCATTATCTTTTTATTTTTATTTCAAAGATTTTTTTTTCCATAGAGCACATGCACTTGCTGGTGATAAACAAAGAGAGAGAGAGAGAGACAGTGAGAGGGAAAGTGGGAAACCACGCCTTGGGAGGGATGGCCATGCCACAATCCCTTCTCTGCCATTTTCTCCCAGGATATGCACCCAGTGTGATTTTCAAGCACTCAGGTACAGGATTCAAGCAGTGGTGGACCATGTGGGAGTCCAGTGCATTGACTAGTGCACACCTGATGGCCCCCATATTACCTTAATTTGAGCCTTGAGTATTTTGTAATGGAACTCTCGCAAGAACATCTCACTTGGTCTCCCTGACTCTGATATCTTCTCAGAGTGATCCTTCTGAAACCCAGATTACATTATGCTTCAATTGCCTGAAAACATAAATGATTCTCCATCAAATGAACAGGATGAAAACTCCCTGTTGCAGTATACATGACCCTACATAACACTGTAACCTCTCTCAAACCTTGGTAGACCATGTGGGATTCCCACATGGCCAATTGCTGTTCGAGTTCTGGACCTGGTGCCTTACTTTCTCACTTTCCTCCTCACTCTCTCTCTCTCTGGTCAAATTAAAATAATAATAATAATGAGTAAAATTCAATAAATAATTATTTTTAAAAAGTATACTGCTTCTTTCCCAAATACCAAAAAATTATGTTGTCCTGCTCCTTGAGAAATTTTTTTGCCTAAAATTATACCACTAAAATCATGTATATTTCCCATCCCTAATATAATGCATTAGATATTAAGACAAACCTGGTTCTACTTAGGAGTTTATAACCAAATTATGGCCTGGAAGGAAGAAACACATTATTTGGATTTCACACACACACACACACGTTGTTGGTGAATTGTGTATCACCAAAAGATATGTAGAAATCTTAACCTCCGATATCTCAAAATGACCTTAGTTGGAAACAGTCATTGAAGAAGTAGTTAAAGTCAGATGAAATCAAATTGCAGAAGGAGGGGGTCATTCTTTTTTTTTGAGAGGTTGTTTTTTTTTTTGCTATAGGGCGTGTGCGCTCGCCAGACAGACAGAGAGAGGCAGAGAGATAGAAAGCGAGAAATCACCCCCCAGGGGGTATGGCCATGCCGCAATCCCTTCTCCTCTGTTCTCCTCTCAGCATCCTGGGCACACACGCACATGCACCCGGCGTGAGTTTAAGCCACTGGGTCGGGGATGCAAACCGTGGTCGACTACGTGGGAGTCCAGCGACATAGTCATTACGCTAACTGCTGGTCCCAGGAGGGCTTCTTAATCCAAAACAACTGGAACCTTAAAAGAAGAGGGAAAGACAGAGACATATAGGGAAGATGGCCAATGGGAAGACAGAGGAAAAAACTGCAGTTATGCTGTCACTAGACAGCATAAGCAATGTCTAGGGCTGTTGAAAGCTGGAAAAGGCAAGAATATTCCTTTGCAGGGCTCCAAGGGAGCATGGTCTTGTTAATATTAATAGCTTGATTTCAGACTTTCATCTCCATAACTCTAAAAAAAACCCATATTTCTGGTACTTTATTTTATTTTGTTTTACTTTATATTTTATTTCATTTTATTTTAATTTTCCCGAGTAAGGCAGAGAGAGACAGAGACAGAAAAACAGTACAACCAACAAGGTGTTGACACCAGTACTACTCTCAACCACAGACAGCCTTGGGAAATGGGCACATGAGTGACCAGAATACTCAGGAAGGTCTCCAGATGTGAACCTAGAACCCTTCCAGCCTCACAAAACATTACATTTTACCACTGTACCTTATACAGCCCTTTCTGGTTTTGATTTTTTTTTTCCATAGAGTGAGTGCACTCATTTGAGAGAGACAGGGAGAGACAGTGAGAGAGAAAGTGATAAATCAACCCCCAGAGGAGATTGCCATGCCACAATCCTTCTCCTCCATTCTCCTCCTGGGATTTTGGACATACATGCACATGCATCCAGTGTGATTTGATTTTAAAGCCCCCAGGTCTGGGACTCAAACCTTGGTAGACCATGTGGGAATCTAGCACCACCTGCTGACCCAAGAGCCCCTCTGTTATGTTGAGCTACTGAGTTTGTGGTCATTTATAATGCAGCCCTAGGAAACTGATATAGAAATTATGTTATGAAATGTGTCTTAAAATCAGTAGCACACATTAAATAATAAATATACCATGAGGTAGGAAAAGAGTAAGTTGAATTTCAGAACACCTGGTCCTGTGTTCAATCTTTTCACATGAGGAGTTTACAGTTAAAAGAAATTAATCATTTACCCCAAAACACAGCTAGAAAGTGGCAGAGTCTGGACCAGAACCTAGAGTTCTGATGCACAGTGCTATGCAGTTTATATTCTGCTGTAGCATTCATGTACACGTGACCAATGCCTGCCATCTCTCAGTCAGATTACCCCATTCTGACAGGCTGGTGAAGGTTGACCTAAACACCCACAGGTTGTAATTGTCACAGAATAGAATACCCTTCTTTCTAGCAGCACAGGGTCCAAGCATATTTAATGTAGTGGTTGCCATGGCACCTGTGTGATTTAATTACCACTCTTTTGTGAATATTTTAAAATGAATTGTTAAAAGATCAAACAGCACATTCAACATTCTATGGCTATAGATATTATAAGTAGCCTTTTAAATGAAAAATAGTCTGTTCCTGAAGGGAGTTGATTATTTCTTATGAGTTAAAATTTAATTATGGTATTGGATATATTTGTGTTTCTTTAATACATTACTATGCTTCAAAAGTTAACTATGTCAGAAACATTTTACCTTTTATTTTACAACTCTGACCAGTCACCTTGCAAAGCTCTGCTACAATTTCATTACTATATTTTACATATTTGTGATTATAAAAAGCCTCATGTACCTACAATATTCTTGCAGGGAGTCTCACAAAGAAAATAAAGATTTCCAAGGAGTTTCAAAATTTGGTATTGGCATTCTATGCAAAACTAATGGCACATGGGTAAATCCACATATACATAAACACTGACATACTGATATATATGAAGCACAAGATTTAATGTCAGGCATTAAGGTCACAAAAAGGAAACAGTAGCCTTTAAAATCTCACTACTCAAAGTGTGGTCCATGGGCTAGGAGCATATAAGCACCATGTGGGAACTTGCCAGAAATGTAGAATCACAGACCCTGCCTCGGACTTCCTGAATCAGAATGCATTTTTTTTTTTTTGAAGGTTTTTTGCTATAGGGAGCTCTGCTACAATTTCATTACTATATTTTACATATTTGTGATTATAAAAAGCCTCATGTACCTACAATATTCTTGCAGGGAGTCTCACAAAGAAAATAAAGATTTCCAAGGAGTTTCAAAATTTGGTATTGGCATTCTATGCAAAACTAATGGCACATGGGTAAATCCGCATATACATAAACACTGACATACTGATATATATGAAGCACAAGATTTAATGTCAGGCATTAAGGTCACAAAAAGGAAACAGTAGCCTTTAAAATCTCACTACTCAAAGTGTGGTCCATGGGCTAGGAGCATATAAGCACCATGTGGGAACTTGCCAGAAATGTAGAATCACAGACCCTGCCTCGGACACTTCCTGAATCAGAATGCATTTTTTTTTTTGAGAGGTTTTTGCTATAGGGTGCGTGCACTTGCCAGACAGACAGAGAGAGACAGAGAGACAGAAAGCAATAAATCACCTCCCAGGAGGGATGGCCACACCTCAGTCCCTTCTCCTCCATTCTCCTCTCAGGATCTTGGGCACGCATGCACACACACCCGGTGTGAGTTTAAGCCACCGGGTCTGGGACGTGAACCGCAGTCGACAACGTGGGAGTCCAGCGACATTGCCATTACGCTAACTGCTGTTCCCTCAGAATGCATATTTTAACAAGATTTCCCTGGCAATTCTTTATACACACAGAAGTTTGAGAAGTCCTTCCCTAAAGAACTCACAATCCAGTCACAAAGAAAAAACTGTACATAACTGTAAATGAGTGTTACATGTGCTGTAATGAGCTATGCAATGGGTAGCATGATTGGAATTAGGATACGAAAAGTGCTTAAAGGGCAGAGGAAAATGAAATGATATGGCTGGAGAAGTTAGCAATATACAGTCAAATAAGTTATATGTTTTTGGTGTCTTGAAGGCTGAATAGTCATCTCCCAGAAAGACAACAGAGGAAAAGATATCACTGAAATTAAACAGAAAGAGTAGCAATTACAAAAGAAGAGAGGCATGAAAGAGAAATTATTCTAGGAACTGCAAATGGTTCAGATTCACTAGACTATAGAGCTTAAAGGGATGGCAAAAAGATCAAGTTCTTAGATAGGCTCTAGGTCACAGTCTGTAGATTCTAATAATTCATTTAGATACTTAGCTACCCTTTAACTAATATTATATTAATTTAGAACATTATAAATTATATGGACCATATCTATCAAGAGAATTGACTTAGAGAAAACGTTCTTTGGCTTTAATATTAACTATATGTGCCCTCTCCGTAAATGTGATGCAAATTTAAAAAGTTGTATTAAAGGCAAAATAGCAGAAGAACAAAAAAGAGGTTTATTAAAAATAAGTGGTTCAGTTTCACTAGTTGAAAATTACTTCAGACAAATTTGAGCAACAACTGGGAAACCCTAAATAAATATATTCATGCCTCTACATACATTTGTTATGAGTAAAAGAAGTTACATTACAAATATCAGAAGAATAAGGGATAAATTTATCAACAATAAGTGACTTGTTTTCTCTAGAATTTGGAACCACGAGAGTGTATAGAAAGACTGGTGGAAGCTAGGTTATGTCTTCTGTACGCATAAAGCACTGTTCAGTGTCAACTCACGAAGAAGTTCCTAGTTCCACCATCCTTCCCTATTTCCATCTCACTTGCAACAATCTATGAGATTTCAACTATCTTCACTTGGAAAACAACCTGTCAAGTCCTCCCTTGTGTGATGGATACGAGAGTATATACTATACTTGGCAAGTGTAGCCTAAAAGAAAAAACTTGGAAAAATCTTTGAATTTTAGAGCATACACAAGCGTTAGATTAGCACCATCCAAAGTGAAAGACTCTCCATATTGTGGACTTCTAATTTCCCACTGTTAGTCATATTAAATAAGTTATAAGCCAAATTGGTTAAGTCCATCTCATGAAAGTAAGGATGTCCTGAAAGTTTGAATCCAGTTCACAGCAGGGAGTTGAGCTGCTGTCCAGGGTCCTGGAAAAAGTACATTGGCACCTGTTCTTCCAAGCAATTTAATCTTCCGGTTCTCATTCCAATCTAGAGGACTTCACAGTCTGAAACATCTGGGTTAACTGAAGGCCACCCTTACTAATCAGTTACTGCTCTACCAGGATATAACCACAGAGTCAGGGCACATCCTAGACTAAGGTAACAAAATCTCTTCCTACAAAATTCATGAAATCCCAATGTTCTGTGTTTCTCCATGGTGAGCAAAAGCCCAAGAACCTTAAAAAAAATGATTATGAAACATTTAAGATCTGTACTAGTTTAGATTGTCTCAGAAATAGACTCTATTTTTAAAAAGGGTCTACATGTAACTATAGTAGCATATTCATAAATGATTCTAAGAGACATTGGTAAGCGTGCAGGAAATGAGACGGAAAATGAAGGAAGCTGAAAACTGAAATGTAAACAAGCAACTTACCACTCTAGGTAACTGGAGACTTTTCATGTTGCAATATTCTGATGACGAGTACAGACGCTTGCCCCCGAGATATCTCCCTTGAGGAATGAAGGAGCCGAGGTATTTACACAACAACTCTTGTCAGTCATTGGTTAAAAGGTGCTTCTGAATGGGTGATAGTACTTCAGCACTTCCATGTTACCATGCTTATAGTAGAACAGGCACTCATATCCAAAAGAATCCTGTGCAAAAGAAGTTGCAGGTGCTGGTAGTTATACAGTGGGAACATAAAAATGAAATTAGAGTATGAAAGTAAACTACTGGCTACAACCAACAAATAATTAGTTCCTAAGACCTTGGCTTATTTTGTCATTTTGTTACAGAGATATAGCTATTATTCAATTTATTCTTTGCAAAAATGGGTATTGTCTCCAATAAATTTCATGTACATCTTGGGAAAATTAAACCACTAATTTAACTGTTATACAATTAAAATAAAAGATTATTCACACATTTCTTCCAGTAATATGCTAGATATTTTTAATGGTCGTTTTATCTGCCTTTGACTTAATATTGTAGGTTATCTCTCATCCTAAATATAGAGAAAATGAAATTTCATTCCTTTTGTATTATTATATGTTGGTATATTCAATATTTTAGTGATTATTTTATTTATGAAGACTTCCTAGGAATAGTAGCATTGCTAAGAACTGCCAACTATTTGCACTTCTTCATGCAGTCTCTAATAAATTTAGGACAAATGGCAAATGCCATATATACTTAAAAGTTTCCATCTCTAAGTAGAGATTATAGATGAAAAATCTATAGTATAGAATATGGTTTATGCATGAAGTAAAAATGGCATCTGTTACTCTCTCTGTTCTGCTTCTCTTCAACTCAATAATCCCACCCTGAGTAAAACAAACAAATAAACAAAACAAAACAAAACAGCTCAACAGCTCCCACTGAGAAACCATGCTTAATTCACAGCTAATAGTAAAGAGGAAAACTTCCAAAAAACGGAACAGAAACTACAGGACCTGGTCTGCCTGTATATAGTATGGGAACTAGAAGCTTAAAATAAGCTCTGATATCTGTGCTCAAATGGCCTCCCCAGAAAAACAGAGCTAGGTATGCTTTATTTGAGCTTGGGTATTAAACCAATGCCCAACCTATCATCAAAAATATTAGTAATGAATATTTGACTGTCACCTATTTAGACATGTCTTTTTTCTAAGACATAAATAAATTAGGAAAGAGAAATAGATAAACATTTTATCCTAGAAGCAAATACTTAGGAATGGAAATTAAAGAGGAAAAAAAAGTGCTTAATAAGAGTACCCCCAGGGCCAGCAGGCGGCACAGTGGTTAAGGTGTTGGACTCTCACATAACCAACAGCATTTTGAGTCCTGGACATGGCAGCTTGAAAATCATTCCAGGTATATGTGCATATGTGCCCAAAATCCTGAGAGGAAAATGGAGAAGGAATTCTGGCATGGCTATCCCCCATGGCGGGGAGGGTGGTTTCTCACTTTCCCTCTCTGTCTCTCTCTGTCTCTGGTGAACACACACACCCTATGGCAAAACCTAAAAATAAATAAATAATACCTGTAAAGTAGTGAACATGAATAAGGAGAAAAAAAATGATTTTACAGATACATCATAGGAAGGATTAGTCTCTCTAGTAGAGTGCTGAATAGATTCCCTTTAAATCAACATATCTAACTTTGGTAAACTAGGAAGTATCTGTCTGAATATACAGACTTATCCCATTTTCACTATATGTAGGCTTTGTGACCTTGAGCAAGTCTTTAAATCTCTGTGACCTTGGTTTGATATTCAATAAAATAGATCCTTATAGCCTTGGTACATGACTAATGACATGTAAACTGGGTTCCATCGAGCTCTAGGGTTTACTGCAAACATGTCAGAAATTACTGAAGGGAATGGAAGCAAGACCAACTAATTAGGGACTCAAGATCCCTGGTCTTTTGCTATCCAAGATAATTGACTTTGTGTCTGTTCTAGTGTTGCGATTATAGGACAAGATTTAAGAACAACAAAATTTTATGAGGAAATATCTTTTTCTGAGGAATATTTGAAAAATGAAATAGTGACATTAAAAAAAAAACTGCTCCATAATCTCTATATCATTATACAAATGCTATTTCTATTTCCCAGCATTTGAAAATAGGGTGTCATGCACATAAAACAATCCATTGTTCAAATTTAATGACATTTTTTAAAATGCAGTAACACTATAAAGTTATTTGAAATTTCTACCTCTTAGCATTTCTCATTTGATCATAAATACTTCCTTTAAAATAAGCTTTCTAATGCTCACTTACAACTACAAGGTTTTACATGTTAATACAGTAGATGGAAAATGGAAAAAGAAGGCTTTCAAATGTCATTTTCATTTTCTTTTTCTTTTTTTTTCTTTTTTGGCAAAGCAAGTAATTTTAGCCTTTGAAAGTACATTTTAAAATTTACTTAGAGGGGCTGGCAGGTGGTGTGGTGGTTAAGGGCACTGAATTCCCACATGACCAACTGCAGTTCGAGTCCTGGACCTGGCGACTTGTTTTTTCACTTTTCCATTCTCTCTCTGTCTCTGTCTGGTCAAGTTAAAAATAAAAATAATTATAAATGTGATTAAATAAATAATTTTTATATTAAAAAAATAAAATTTACCTAGGAAATGCTGGCATACCGAATGTTAAAATTGGTGTTATATTTAGGAATTATCTGGTCTTTAAGTATTTTATAATAAACAGAAATAAATAACAATATTGGGGAAATTAATTAATTTATTCCTTCACTTACTCAACAAAAATTTGTTCAGGCCTTATAGTTTTTCACCCTCAGTGCTACATACACAGAAATAAGATGATTACCACACATTTCCACCTTCACAGTTCATAGTCTAGATAACAAATATGCATGGAGAACAAATATATAACAAGATTTCAGGAGAGTTACACAAGAAAATTTATGGGTTTCTGAAAGGTCACTAGGAAGGAACAAAAATTTTGGAGCAGTCTAGAAGAAAATTATGAATTGTCTGGCCAGTGACATGAAAGGTCAAAATGAGGCTTCTAGCCAGCCTTGATGGCACAGCAGTAACACAACGCTCAGTGGTGCTAAGGTCATATGGGTAGGTTCCAGATTTTCCAAGGTCTCCCTATATATGACATTTATCTGCAGATCTGACTGCTGAAATGGATGAAATCTTGGTATGAAGACTCCATTGGGGGTGTCTAACACACACTCCTCTTCTTCTTCTTCTTCTTCTTCTTCTTCTTCTTCTTCTTCTTCTTCTTCTTCTTCTTCTTCTACTTTTCTCATGGAATAAATAAACCTTGTTATTGGTTTTAAAGAAGGCCCCCTAATACTCACTGTGAAAAATGACAGCTGGGGAGACTTTAAAGGTCTTATGTTTAATTTCAAAAATATTCCTTTCTGAGTCCAGGTTCTTTGAACCCTTTTTTTCCATACTAAAGGGCTGCTGAGATTCCAGCTCTTATTTTCCTTCACAAGAGTTGCCCTCATTGCCTACTGCTTGCAAGTACAGTAAGAAGCACTTTACATAATAGCAACTGCACATTTTTTTTTTCTCCAAAGGAAATCTACACAGCTCTTTGATGAAAGGATTTTTTATCATTATCTTTCCTTTTCCAGGATGCAAAAACTCTCTAAAACCTAGTTTTTAAACTACGTTCCTGGTTTTACTTTTTTTTTTGTCTCACAAAGCCAGGTGATTTCAAATATTTAATTATTAGGTCTGAAAAAAATCTCACACATACTCTCCCTTTTCAACATTCTCTAACTCTTACAAGATTCTTTAACTTAGCCGAATTTTCAGGTAGAAATAACTAAACATTTGAAACTCATAAACTCATAATTGAGATAGGGAGTTGAATCCAATGAAGTCTTCAGAGTGAGGTTATCTGCTAATCCTTATTTATATTCATCTTTACTTTTTTTTTTTTTTTTTTTTTTTTTTTTTTTGGTATAGGGTGCATACACTTGCTGGAGAGGGGAAGAGAGAGAGAGGGAAAGTGAAAAATTATTCCCAGGGGATATGGGCACACCTCAGTCCCTTCTCCTCCATTCTCCTCTCGGGATTTTGGGCCTGCACACAGACACACCTGGTGTGATTTTCAAGCCACTGAGTCTGGGATACAAACTGCAGAGTCAGCTATGTGGAATCAGCCATTTTTAACCTCCATATCACCTGCTGGCCCCAGTGATTTATTTTTTATTAATATATAATAGCTGTATATATTTGTGGGCTACAATGTGATTTTTCAGTGTGAGAATATAATGGATAGCAATTAAATCAGGGTGATTAGTATGCCCATCATCTCAATTGTTTATTACTTCTGCTAGAAACCTTCAAAATCACCCCCCCCTTTAGTTTATTATAGAGCATGTGCAGTCACCAGAGACCGAGACGGAAAGAGGAAGTGAGATAAATCACTCCCTGTGGAGATGGCCACATTGCCATCCCTTCTCTTCCATTCTCCTCTCAAGATTTTAGGCGTGCATGCTCATACGCTCCATGTGATTTTCAAGCCACAGGATCCATTTTAAAAGCCACAGGATCCAGGATTCAAATCTCAGGGTGAGTCATGTGGGATCCATGACTCAACACTACCTGCTGGCCCTCAGAATTCTTTTTTTATTAGTTACTCTGAGATATCCAGTAAACTGCCATTAAGTATATTTTCCGTACTCTATTTTATAACACTAAAAATAGTTCCTCTTATCTACCTGTATTTTTGTTTCCATTCATCAACTTCACTCTGTCCCTCCCCCATAACCACCCCATCTAGTAGTCATCCTTTATCTCTTTACTTTCTTGAGGTTATTTTTCTTTTCCATTTCCATTTATGAATGAGAACATGTGGTATTTCTCTTCCTGAGCCTGGCTTACTTCATATAACATAATGTCCTCCAGGCTTGCCCATTTAATCTCAAATGACAAGGTTGGATTCTTTCTAATGGCAGAATATTAACACACACACACACACACACACACACACACACACACACATTTCCTTATACATTCACTTATTGGTGGACACTTACGCTAATTCCATATATTGGCTATTATAAACAGTACTTTAACAAGCATTCATTATGACAGTCTTTAGTTCTGTGATTCTCATCTCAATGTCCTCTTGTAACATGTAGCAAACCTGCCCTTAAAAGTCTTCTCAATCTGAGATATTATGATTTTATAAAAAAAGATTACACAGTACCAAAGAAATATGTGCAGTTTATTTTTATTAAGGCTATTCGGGGTACAGGGAATAGAAACCCACTTAAATTTGCTTAAGCACAATCCACTTAATAGTTGTACATTTTGGGCCTAACTGCAGTTGCACAGGTTGCTCAGATGCTGTGCTTTACAGACTGGGATCACATTAGGAGGCTTGAGTTCAATTCCTGGTCCAACTTAAAGACCAGGAGAGGTGGTGCATGCCTATAAACTAGTGATTTATGGAGCTGATGCAGGAGGATCACAAGTTAAAGGCTGGCCTGGGGAAAAAAAGCAAGGCCTTGCCAAGCACTATTCTGGCAACTGAGAACTCAGAAGTAGACAAGAATGATCCACTCCTTCACTTCAAGAAAATCTTAGTTTACTAGTACCGGAAGGTCCTATCAAAACATTCACATTTTCAGGGGCCAGGTGATAGCAGAATGGTAATGCAATGCGACCCACATGGCAAAGACTGAGTTCACCTCTCTGGTCATTCCGAGCATTGCAGGCATGTGTTTGCCCATGAGCTGAGCTGGATGAGACCAGATATGGATCATATCATTGGATTCCCATTGAGGATAACTATCTCTCTGTCTCTC